>NW_027185240.1:185000-367500 GCF_022577435.1 Embiotoca jacksoni | reverse complement strand
AGTGCTGCAGGAGATTAAAGGAGCATTAACGGTGTTTCTAAAGTATATTTTCATCTACACATTATAGATGCTGATGAGAGAAATAAGAAGCTCATCTTCTACAATTCTTAGAGATGTTTTCTATCCATGAAGCAGATTTCTATGAATCCAAACTCTCCTGATTCACCTGCTGTGATGTTTTTGTAAAGGTGGACGGACGGTCGTCGGGTTTCATCTCTTTTTTTTCTCATGTTTGGATCTTAATAACTTTCATCTCCTCTTACACTGAAAGAAACGTTTATTCTTCCTGTTTCGTGCTGAATAAAAATCGACTTCTGAGTCGTGAAGTATTCAGAGACGATGTCAGAAGGACTCCAGACGCAATTTACTTTTCCAGGAAACGAACTTCATCTCCAGAGTGATTTATTGGAGTTCAGATTCCTCACCTCGAAGCTCCGAGCAGGACTCGTCCTCGGTGGCGACAGACGTCCGATGGCGGTTCACGGCAGGTCAGAGCAGCGGCCCGCCGAGTGTCGTCCCGCCGAGCTATTCTTGTACCTGCCGGCGATCAGGTTTCCAGTTCAGACACACCAGGTGCTGCCGACCCGCCGGTCTCTCAGCGAGCTGCTGGACGTCCGGACGCGCTGGAATCAGACTGAACAGAGAGCTGCAGGTTATTTCTGATGTTCAGTGGAAACCGACAGGTTTCACATGAGAGGACGAACACTGTTAACATCAATCTCCTTCTAAAGTCTCCGGTTTAATTCATAGAAACACATCAGTGTTTACAGTCAAACATTTACTACGAGCTGCAAAAAGGTTTCTTATTGTTCTGAGGATGTTTCTTTTCAGTTATTAAAGCTCAGGAGGGACGATTAAATTAAAAGTTTAAACATATTTCATTTATTCTGATCACATATTCAAGCCTGAAATATTTAGAAACATCTATTTATGACCAGAAGGTGAAATAAAGTTTAATACTTGACTTTATAAAGCAGATTAAGTCTGTGATCAGTGTTTTACTAAATAAATGCACTCTCAATAGTTTGATGCTGAAGTTTCTTATTTAGCTAAAATTTAAGAAACAACCAATCACATCATCTCATGATCACGAGCCTCTGAACAGGAGACTGAACAATGTTGGAAGGAATGTCAACAATCTCCTCGGACGCTTTATTAAAGTACGAAGGAAAACTCTACGACTACAATGGAAATATATTATTTACTAATCCAACAAAAAACTAACTTCTGTTTCTGTAAATATCTGCAAACAACTCAAAAACTGAGTTCTCAATAAAGTCTTACGTCTGAGATGGTAAATACCACTGAGGACCACTAGGGGCCGTCTCCGTAGACTCCATCTGTAGTACCGCCGAGGACCACTAGGGGCCGTCTCCGTAGACTCCATCTGTAGTACCGCCGAGGACCACTAGGGGCCGTCTCCGTAGACTCCATCTGTAGTACCGCCGAGGACCACTAGGGGCCGTCTCCGTAGACTCCATCTGTAGTACCGCCGAGGACCACTAGGGGCCGTCTCCGTAGACTCCATCTGTAGTACCGCCGAGGACCACTAGGGGCCGTCTCCGTAGACTCCATCTGTAGTACCGCCGAGGACCACTAGGGGCTGTCTCCATAGACTCTATCTGTAGTACCAGAGGACCACTAGGGGCTGTCTCCGTAGACTCCATCTGTAGTACCACTGAGGACCACTAGGGGCTGTCTCCATAGACTACAGTAAATGTTTTCAGCAGAAAACCCGAAGTTCTCCGTTCAAAATCTATTTCCTCTCCATGAGGAGAATGACTCAGCAGATTTCGATCAGTGATGTCATCAGGGCTCTGAGATCTGAACCAATCCCCTTCATGACATCATCAGACCTGTGTTTCAGTCTGGGGACTGAGAGATGGAGGTGCATTGTGGGAAATGTAGGCCTCAGGTACCGTTGGAGCAGCAGAACCACGTGGAAACTAAAAATCAGGAGGTGTCAGCTGATTCTGTGTTCACTGTTTTCTCCATAAACAACACAGACTTTAATAAATGCAGCTGTATATAAAAATTAAAGTTTTATTCCACAGACAACAATCTGTCATATTTATATTCAAATACCACAAAATAACAGATTTATAAACTGCAGCATGATGGACATGATTACCCCCCCCCCCCCCTTAACTGAATCTCCCACTGGCAGGATGTGTGTGTGTGTGTGTGCTGGGGGGGGGGGCTGCGAGGTGTGTGTGTGTGTGTGGGGGGGGGGGGGGGGGGCTGGGAGGTGAAAGAGGAAATGGAGGCTTTCATTCGATGCAAATTCGGTATTGACATGAATGTCAGGCTCACAGCTTTTCTTCTGCTCTCCTGTGAGGAGGAGGAGGAGGAGGAGGTGTGGATGTAAGTGTGTGTTTGTGTGTGTGTGTATGTGTGGATGTAGGTGTGTGGATGTAGTGTGTGTGTGTGTGTGTGTGTGTGTGTGTGTGTGTGTGTGTGTGTGTGTGTGTGTGTGTGTGTGGATGTAGGTGTGTGTTTGTGTGTGTGTGTATGTGTGGATGTAGGTGTGTGTGTGTGTGTGTGTGTGGATGTAGGTGTGTGTGTGTGTGTGTGTGTGTGTGTGTGTGTGTGTGTGTGTGTGGATGTAGGTGTGTGTGTGTGTGTGTGTGGATGTAGGTGTGTGTGTGTGGATGTAGGTGTGTGTTTGTGTGTGTGTGGATGTAGGTGTGTGTTTGTGTGTGTGTGTATGTGTGGATGTAGGTGTGTGTGTGTGGATGTAGGTGTGTGTGTGTGTGTGTGTGTGTGTGTGTGTGTGTGTGTGTGTGTGTGTGTGTGTGGATGTAGGTGTGTGTTTGTGTGTGTGTGGATGTAGGTGTGTGTGTGTGTGTGTGTGTGTGTGTGTGTGTGTGTGTGTGTGTGTGTGTGTGTGGATGTAGGTGTGTGTTTGTGTGTGTGTGGATGTAGGTGTGTGTGTGTGTGTGTGTGTGTGTGTGTGTGTGTGTGTGTGTGTGTGTGTGTGTGTGGATGTAGGTGTGTGTGTGTGGATGTAGGTGTGTGTGTGTGTGTGTGTGTGTGTGGATGTAGGTGTGTGTGTGTGTGGATGTAGGTGTGTGTCTGTGTGTGTGTGTGTGTGTGTGTGTGTGTGTGGATGTAGGTGTGTGTGTGTGGATGTAGGTGTGTGTTTGTGTGTGTGTGGATGTAGGTGTGTGTGTGTGGATGTAGGTGTGTGTGTGTGTGTGTGTGTGTGTGTGTGGATGTAGGTGTGTGTGTGTGGATGTAGGTGTGTGTCTGTGTGTGTGTGTGTGTGTGTGTGTGTGTGTGGATGTAGGTGTGTGTGTGTGGATGTAGGTGTGTGTTTGTGTGTGTGTGGATGTAGGTGTGTGTGTGTGTGGATGTAGGTGTGTGTTTGTGTGTGTGTTTGTGTGTGTGTGTGTGTGTGTGTGTGTGTGTGTGTGTGTGTGTGTGTGTGTGTGTGGATGTAGGTGTGTGTTTGTGTGTGTGTGGATGTAGGTGTGTGTGTGTGTGTGTGTGTGTGTGTGTGTGTGTGTGTGTGTGGATGTAGGTGTGTGTTTGTGTGTGTGTGGATGTAGGTGTGTGTGTGTGTGTGTGTGTGTGTGTGTGTGTGGATGTAGGTGTGTGTGTGTGGATGTAGGTGTGTGTTTGTGTGTGTGTGGATGTAGGTGTGTGTGTGTGTGTGTGTGTGTGTGTGTGTGTGTGTGTGTGTGGATGTAGGTGTGTGTGTGTGGATGTAGGTGTGTGTGTGTGTGTGTGTGTGTGTGTGTGTGTGGATGTAGGTGTGTGTGTGTGGATGTAGGTGTGTGTGTGTGGATGTAGGTGTGTGTGTGTGTGTGTGTGTGTGTGTGGATGTAGGTGTGTGTGTGTGGATGTAGGTGTGTGTCTGTGTGTGTGTGTGTGTGTGTGTGTGTGTGGATGTAGGTGTGTGTGTGTGGATGTAGGTGTGTGTTTGTGTGTGTGTGGATGTAGGTGTGTGTGTGTGGATGTAGGTGTGTGTTTGTGTGTGTGTGTGTGTGTGTGTGTGGATGTAGGTGTGTGTTTGTGTGTGTGTGGATGTAGGTGTGTGTGTGTGTGTGTGTGTGTGTGTGTGTGTGTGTGTGTGTGGATGTAGGTGTGTGTTTGTGTGTGTGTGGATGTAGGTGTGTGTGTGTGGATGTGTGTGTGTGTGTGTGTGTGTGTGTGGATGTAGGTGTGTGTGTGTGTGTGTGTGTGGATGTAGGTGTGTGTGTGTGGATGTGTGTGTGTGTGTGTGTGTGTGTGTGGATGTAGGTGTGTGTGTGTGGATGTAGGTGTGTGTGTGTGTGTGTGTGTGTGTGTGTGTGTGTGTGTGTGGATGTAGGTGTGTGTGTGTGTGTGTGTGTGGATGTAGGTGTGTGTGTGTGTGTGTGTGTGGATGTAGGTGTGTGTGTGTGGATGTAGGTGTGTGTGTTTGTGTGTGTGTTTGTGTGTGTGTGTGTGTGTGTGTTTGTGTGTGTTTGTGTGTGTGTGTGGATGTAGGTGTGTGTGTGTGGATGGAGGTGTGTGTTTGTGTGTATGTGTGTGTGTGTGTGGATGTAGGTGTGTGTGTGTGTGTGTGTGTGTGGATGTAGGTGTGTGTTTGTGTGTGTGTTTGTGTGTGTGTGTGTTTGTGTGTGTTTGTGTGTGTGTGGATGTAGGTGTGTGTTTGTGTGTGTGTTTGTGTGTTTGTGTGTATGTGTGTATGTGTGTGTTTGTGTGTGTGTAGCTTTTAAGCCTCTTTTGGCTAATGTTTTTGGTTTCCATGCTTCAGTTCCAGCTGTTTTCCTCATTAATGGTGATCAATAATGAACTAATTGATTAAAAGCAGTGATGGACATGTTGAACGTTGTCAGATATGAAACAGATGAATGTTGCAGATTAAAGCCGTCGTCTTGTTCTGCTTCTATTTACTGCGTCAATAATAAATGTGTTTTCTCTGTTTCTTTGAACTCTTGCTTCCCTCCAGTCGCCAGCGGCAGCATGACGAGCAGCAAGTCTGACTTTCATCTCCAATAATGTTGAGCGGGATGAGTCACGGGGACGTTTTACACTGAGCTCCACGCTCTATCCCATCATGCACTGGGGCTAAGATCAGGGCTGAGACCTCGGGGGACGGATTCACAATAATATCATGTTAACCTGCCGAATCCGGGAATAAAAAGAGGGGAAGGATTAGTGGCGTTACAAACACACCTCGTAGAGCCACCGGCATCCTGCAGCTCCGCCGAGGTTTCAGCTCTGCCTCAGTACTATCTGAATACTCTGAGTACTATCTGAGTACTCTGATTACTATCTGAGTACTATCTGAGTACTGTCTGAGTACTATCTGAGTACTGTCTGAGTACCCTGCTGCATGCTGTGTTTCCAACAGGCCTGTAAATCTCAGATTTCCGGTCAGAAGAACAGAATAAGCGGAGTGTTCGGAGGCAGCACCGTGTTGCATGCTGGGAAATAGAGTTCGCTGGTGTGACGCCTGCAGACAGAGATGAGGTCGTGTGTTTATATAGTTTTCATCAGTCCAACTTTAACAGGAAGTAAAGTTTCCCTGCCTAGAAGCTCAAGACGGCCACCGTGGTAACGAGGTCAGCAGGAGGCGGTCATTTTTTAAATTTTTTTTTTATTTCACTCTATTAATCCCCGAGGGGAAATGTCTTCACTACAGCAGGGGGGCTCTCAGGGGGGAGCTGCTGCAGCAGGCTGCCACTAGCGCGGCGCCAGGTAACCTGACCTGAGGTGCATGTTTTTGGATGATGGGAGGAAGCCGGAGAACCCGGAGAGAACCCACGCAAGCACAGGGAGAACATGCAAACTCCGCACAGAAAGGCCCAGGACCGGATTCGAACCCGGAACCTTTTTGCTGTGAGGCGACAGTGCTAACCACTGCACCACCATGCCATCCTCAAGGTCAGGTGACCTCGTCTGTCCGGAGCTGCAGTGATGCCACAAATCAGGTCAGCCTGCAGGTATGAGGTGAACAGCAGGAGGCGCCTCACAAACACAAACACACAAACAAACAAACACACACACACACACACACACACACACACACACACACAGACACACACACACCACACACACACACACAGTCTGGCTCCACAACAGATGAAGTGATGTGAGATCATGTGACCCATTAGACTGGTGCTGTTTCTGAATGTTTCTAGATGTTTCTGGATGTTTCTAGATGTTTCTGAATGTTTCTAGATGTTTCTGGATGTTTCTGAATGTTTCTAGATGTTTCTGGATGCTTCTAGATGTTTCTGAATGTTTCTAGATGTTTCTGAATGTTTCTGGATGTTTCTGGATATTTCTGAATGTTTCTGGATGCTTCTGGATGTTTCTGAATGTTTCTGGATGTTTCTGGATGTTTCTGAATGTTTCTGGATGTTTCTGGATATTTCTGAATGTTTCTGGATATTTCTGAATGTTTCTGGATGCTTCTGGATGTTTCTGGATGCTTCTGGATGTTTCTGAATGTTTCTGGATATTTCTGGATGTTTCTGAATGTTTCTGGATATTTCTGAATGTTTCTGGATATTTCTGAATGTTTCTGGATGTTTCTGGATGATTCTGGATATTTCTGAATGTTTCTGAATGTTTCTGGATGCTTCTGGATGATTCTGGATATTTCTGGATGTTTCTGAATGTTTCTGAATGTTTCTGGATGTTTCCGGATATTTCTGGATGTTTCTGAATGTTTCTAGATGTTTCTAGATGTTTCTGAATGTTTCTAGATGTTTCTGGATGCTTCTAGATGTTTCTGAATGTTTCTAGATGTTTCTGAATGTTTCTGGATGTTTCTGGATATTTCTGAATGTTTCTGGATGCTTCTGGATGTTTCTGAATGTTTCTGGATGTTTCTGAATGTTTCTGAATGTTTCTGGATATTTCTGGATGTTTCTGGATGTTTCTGGATATTTCTGAATGTTTCTGGATATTTCTGGATATTTCTGGATGTTTCTGGATATTTCTGGATATTTCTGGATGCTTCTGGATGTTTCTGGATATTTCTGGATGTTTCTGGATGTTTCTGGATGTTTCTGGATATTTCTGAATGTTTCTGGATATTTCTGGATGCTTCTGGATGTTTCTGGATGCTTCTGGATGTTTCTGAATGTTTCTGGACATTTCTGGATGTTTCTGAATGTTTCTGGATATTTCTGAATGTTTCTGGATATTTCTGAATGTTTCTGGATGTTTCTGAATGTTTCTGGATGCTTCTGGATGATTCTGGATATTTCTGGATGTTTCTGGATGTTTCTGAATGTTTCTGGATGTTTCCGGATATTTCTGGATGTTTCTGAATGTTTCTGGATGTTTCTGGATATTTCTGAATGTTTCTGGATATTTCTAGATGTTTCTGGATGTTTCTGGATGTTTCTGGATATTTCTGAATGTTTCTGGATATTTCTGAATGTTTCTGGATGTTTCTGGATATTTCTGAATGCTTCTGGATATTTCTGAATGCTTCTGGATATTTCTGAATGTTTCTGGATGTTTCTGAATGTTTCTGGATGTTTCTGGATGTTTCTGAATGTTTCTGGATGTTTCTGAATGTTCCTGGATGCTTCTGGATGTTTCTGAATGTTTCTGGATATTTCTGAATGTTTCTGGATGTTTCTGAATGTTTCTGGATATTTCTGAATGTTTCTGGATATTTCTGAATGTTTCTAGATGTTTCTGGATGTTTCTGGATGTTTCTGAATGTTTCTGGATATTTCTGAATGTTTCTAGATGTTTCTGGATATTTCTGGATGTTTCTCCGCATCTCGTTTCATATTCAGTCACTTTAATGTTTGAGGGGGAGCTGATGAAGACGTTCTCTGAGTTACTGATGAAGACTTCCTCCAAGTCTAAAATAAAAGAGGAAGAAGATCATTAAAGGAGACGATCAAAACCTTTGTTTCCTGTTTTCTTTCATCAAAATGCAAAAAAGCCATTTCATTTCATTACATTACATTTCATTTATCTGACTCTTTTATCCAAAGCGACTTACAATAAGTTCATTTCAACCATGAGGGTACAAAACCAGAACAACAAGAATCAAGAAAATATCATTTCTTCCAGAAAGCCAAACTACAAAGTTCTATCAGTAAGTTCTATTTGAAGATACTAAAGTTCTACTGTTCAAGGTAAAGGAGGAAGAGGTGTGTTTTTAGTTTGTGGTGGAAGATGTTCAGAGTTTCTGCTGTCCTGATGTTGGTGGGGAACTCATTCTACCATTTAGGAGCCAGGACAGAGGAGGAGGAGGAGGAGGAGAAAAGGAGGAGGAGGAGAAGAGGAGTAGTGTGAGTGAATCTAGGAGGTTAAAGACCAGTCGAGCTGCTGCATTCTGGATGAGCTGCAGAGGTCAGATGGTACTAACAGGTAGACCTGCCAGGAGGGAGGTACAGTAGTCTAGATGTGAGATGACCAGAACCTGGACCAGAACCTGGACTAGAACCTGCACCTCCTTCTGAGTGAGAAGAGGACGTATTCTCCTGATGTTGTGCAGCATGTATCTAAAGCAGGGGTGGGCAAACTTTTTGGCTCAGGAGCCACATTGACTTTTAAAATTTGACAGACTGGCCGGGCCAGCACCAGATGCAGACATATCAAACAGAAACATAAAAAAGGCGTTACAGTGTTCATACGTACATTCACTTTTAGTGGGAACAGTGTTGTTGATCACCTTCTCTGTCAGAGCATCGAAGTCTGCTGTTAGTTTTGTTGTGTTCTCAGAACAGATCTGAGGTGTTCGTCACTCAGCTGGGATCTGTGAGGTGCTTTGTTGGTGTTCATCACACTAAAAGTCTGTTCACACACAGTAGAGACAAACAACACCAGCATCTTCTGGGACATCTTCTGGGACATCTTCTGGGACATCTTCTGGATGTTTGGAAATTTGGCTGCTTTAATGAAGCATGAAACTCATCCAGTTTAAGAGAGTTGAACTTCTCCTTGAAGACGGTGTCACATTGGAGATCAATCAGTTCACACTGAAACTCCTGTGGCGCCGTTTCAGGGTCTTGTGTGAAGGGACATGAGACCAGCTGGAGGGACATGAGACCAGCTGAGTGACTGAAGGGACATGAGACCAGCTGAAGGGACACGACACCAGCTGAAGGGACACGACACCAGCTGAAGTGACTTGGCAATTTTTCCAAAATCAGAGAACCGATGGCAGAACTCTCCGTGCAGGTCGTCCAGTGATTTCCTGTATGTCTTCATGTCCAGGACGTCTTTCAGCGTAGCCAGCGTGGGGAAATGAGCAAATGACTTGTTTGACATTTGCTTTGAGAATAAAGCTAGCTTGGTTTTGAAGGTTCTGACGTTTGAGTACATTTCATGGACAAACTGGTCTTTCCCTCGTCGCTTCACGTTCAGCTCATTCATGTGTGTCAGTACGTCCTCAACAAAAGACAAATCACAAAGACAATCTGTGTCACTCAGCTCAGGAACATCATCAGCTTTCTGAAGTAGCTCCATAAATGAGATAATCTCCTGTTTGAGCTCCAACACTCGTTGACGTACTTTCCCCAAACTTAACCAGCGGACGTTGGAGTGATGAAGCAAGTCCTGGTGATCAGAGTCAGTTTCTTCTAGAAACTTAATAACCTGATGGTGAAGTCTCCTTGCTCCAACAAAGTTCACCACTTCTACAACCGGCTTCACTACGTGGTCGAGCTGCAGGACGGATTTACAGTGTAAGAAAATGTCCTCCTGCTCAGGGTTGTCCTCTTTCACCCTCTCCTGGATTCTTTTGAGCAACCCGATGTTTTTTCTAGTCAGATTTGTCGATCCGTCCGTGGTAACGTTGGCGAGCTACTCCGAGGTAGCTGGAGCCTCTCGATGACCCCCGACACGCCGTCATACGAGTCCTCTCCCCGCGGTGTCCCTTCAGGGATTCCACGGCCAAAAACTCCTCCGTTACCTCAAAATGGTCATTAATCCCTCTGATAAACATTAACAGCTGAGCGGTGTCCTTTATGTCGTTACTTTCGTCCAGTGCCAAGAAATATCATGTAAATGACTCCGCTGTTTTGTTTAGCCTGCTAGCTAACTCTTCGTCACCGTCCTGCGTGATGAGCTCCTGTTTTCTAACGTGTTCTTCTCTCAGGACACCAGATACCTGCTGTCTCTACCAGCAGACACCTGCTGTCTCTACCAGCAGATACCTGCTGTCTCTACCAGCAGACACCTGCTGTCTCTACCAGCAGACACCTGCTGTCTCTACCAGCAGACACCTGCTGTCTCTACCAGCAGATACCTGCTGTCTCTACCAGCAGACACCTGCTGTCTCTACCAGCAGACACCTGCTGTCTCTACCAGCAGACACCTGCTGTCTCTACCAGCAGACACCTGCTGTCTCTACCAGCAGACACCTGCTGTCTCTACCAGCAGACACCTGCTGTCTCTACCAGCAGACACCTGCTGTCTCTACCAGCAGACACCTGCTGTCTCTACCAGCAGACACCTGCTGTCTCTACCAGCAGACACCTGCTGTCTCTACCAGCAGACACCTGCTGTCTCTACCAGCAGACACCTGCTGTCTCTACCAGCAGACACCTGCTGTCTCTACCAGCACTCTTTGAGAAACTCCCCTTCGGAGAAAGACTTGATCCTGTAAACTATCTGCCGACCTCCGAGCGGTCCGTTCCAGCGTTGACTGGTTGTTAGCGCAGTTAGCATGCTTGGTGGAAAAGTGACGTCTGATGTTGTATTCCTTTAAAACTGAAACGGTTTCTTGGTAAATCAGACACACGGCCTTCGACCGGACTTCAGGGAACAAGTATTCAGTCGTCCGTTCCTTATTAAACACTCGGGGCTCGCTGTCGACTTTTCTTTTCTTTGGCCCGTTCATTGTTCCAGATGTGTTCAGAGCAGCAGCAGAGTGACAACAGAGAGCAGCCGGCCTAGTGCGCCACCTGGTGGACCGCCAGGTATTACAGGACAAGGTCAAATGAATGCAATCATAATTATGATATGATTTGATTTGGGTAATTCTGTACCAATCTTCGGCGGGCCGGATTAAAAAGACCAACGGGCCGGATGTGGCCCGCGGGCCGTAGTTTGCCCACCCCTGATCTACAGGAACGTGTTGTTGCAGTGATGTTAGCAGTAAGAGAGAGTTGACTGTCGAGTGTCTCCGAGGTTCTTATCAGTCGGGATAACAGAGTTGTTGAAGGTAGTAGTCAGGTCGAGGGTGGGAGAGTCTTTCTCTGGAAGGAAGAGCAGTTCGGTCTTGTGGAGGTTGATTTCCAGGTGGTGTGAGGACATCCACTGAGAGATGTCAGTCAGACAGACAGAGATTCATGCTGCTACCTGTGTTTCAGATCTGGAAAAGAGAGGATCAGTTGGGTGTCATCAGCATAGCTGTGGTAGGAAAAGACATGCGAGTGAAGGACAGAGCTGAGAGAGTCGGTGTACAGAGAGAAGAGGAGGGGACCCGGGACGGAGCCTTGAGGGACACCAGTAGTGAGAGGACAAGGTTCAGACACAGATCCTCTCCAAGTTACCCAGTAGGTGAGGTCGTTGAGGTAGGATGAGAACAAGGAGAGAGCAGAGCCTGAGACACCGAGGTCCTGAAGGAGGAAAGAAGGATCTGGTGGTTCACTGTGTCCAATGCAGCAGAAGGTCCAGAAGGATCAGGACAGAGGACAGAGAGGCTGCTCTAGCAGTGTGAAGCTGCTCAGAGACAGAAGGAGGACCGTCTCTGTTGAGTGGTCTGTTGAAACCAGACTGGTGGTCAAGAAGGTTATTATGGTGGAGATAGGAGGAGAGTTGGTTAAAGATAGCTCGCTCCAGAGTTTTAGAAAGAAAGGGAAGAAGAGAGACGGTCTGTAGTTGTTTACTTCAGACGGGTTGAGGGGGGGTTTCTTCAGGAGAGGGTTCACTCTCTCCTGAAGAGAGTTCAGGAAACAGACCGTTGACAGAGAAGTGGTGATGAGATGGAGAGAAAAGGAAGAAGGTCTGGAGCAATAGACTGGAGAATGTGAGATGGGATGGGGAGGGGGGTGGAGGTTACCAAGGTAACAACTTGATTGGGAGACGGGGGGGGGGGGGGGGGGGTGAAAGAGGAAAGCGAAGGGGATGAAGAAGAAGATGATGGACATGTAGTTATAGAAGCTGGGTTTGAAAATGAGGAGCGTATGTCATCTATCTTTTTAGTAAAGTAGTTGACAAAGTGGCTTGATGGAGGGAGGAGGGGGAGGGGGGGAGGTTCAAGGAGGTTGGAGAAGATGGAGAAGATGGAGAAGATGGAGAAAATGGAGAAGAGCTGTTTGGTGTTGGAAAATGAGGATTGAATTCTGGTTTGGTAGAATGAGCTTTTGGCTGCAGAGATAGAGGAGAGGAGAGAGGAGGAGGACAGAGAGGAGGAGGACAGAGACAATCAAGAGAGGAAGACAGAGTAGAAAGGAGAGTGTCTGTGGCTGAGTTAGGATGCATGAGGGAGAAAGAGTCAGTTGAAGGGAGGGCAGATAAAACAGAGGAGGGAGAGAGGAGGAGGGAGAGAGGAGGGAGAGAGGACGGAGAGAGGGGGAGGGAGAGGAGGGAGAGAGGAGGGAGAGGAGGGGAGGGAGAGGAGGGAGAGAGGAGGGAGAGGAGGAGGAGGGAGAGAGAGGAAGGAGAGAGAAGGGAGAGAGGAGGGAGAGGGAGGAGAGAGGAGGAGGGAGAGAGGAGGGAGAGGAGGAGGAGGAGGAGGGAGAGAGGGAGTGAATGTTGTGACTGACAGGTCCAGAGTCTGTTGATGTGGTCAGGTTGTCAGTTAGAGAGAGTCAGAGATAAAGAAGTGGTCGGAGACATGAAGTGGAGTTACAGTGAGGTTAGATGTGGAGCAGTTTGTGGTGAAATATAGTCCAGGTGGTTCCAACCTTTGTGAGGAGGAGGAGAAGGACTGAGGGAGACAGCAAAGGAAGACAGGAAGAGCACAAGGTCAGATGACTTCTCAGTCTGGATGTTAAAGTCACCCAGAAGGACAAGTGGAGGACCATGTTCTGGGACGTTTGACAGGAGGACGTCTAATTCGTCCAAGAAATCTCCCGAAGGACCTGGAGGACGGTAGAGGACAACAATGTTTAATTGTACCGGGTGAGTAACTGTCACAGCATGAAACTCAAGAGACAGTGAGGTAGGAAGTGGAAGTGGGTAAAGAGAAAACCTCCATTTAGGGAGATGAGTAGACCTGTACCCCCCTCCCCCTCCTCCCCCTACCAGGAGGTCTGGGGGTGTGGCTGAAGAAGAAGACAGAGGAGAGAGCAGCAGGGTGGATGTTGTCCAGTGTGATCCAGGTCTCAGTGAGACCAAGGAAGTCCAGAGATGAAGTCTGTCTTCAGCTGACTGACAGTCCAGAGTCCTCCTGTGACGAGGAGTTGGGTATGAGTGGAACGGGTGGGACAGATAACAGAGGAAAGGTTACGGTGTTGGTGTGAACGAGTGAGAGGCCTGTAGTATCTACGAGTAGATATACGCACAGGGACGGGAAGTACACACATACTCAGATAGTAGTACTTATACTCAGCGTCCCCCGAAGACTCCAACGAAAGACTCCTTTGTCTTTATCCTCCGAGTCTTCACATGACCAGTCCTCGCTGACGCTTCAAACACTTCAGACCACACCTCCTGCTCGTTAGACCACACCTCCTGTTCATTAGACCACACCTCCTGCTCATTAGACCACACCTCCTGCTCATTAGACCACACCTCCTGTTCATTCGACCACACCTCCTGCTCGTTAGACCACACCTCCTGTTCATTAGACCACACCTCCTGTTCATTAGACCACACCTCCTGCTCATTAGACCATACCTCCTGTTCATTAGACCACACCTCCTGCTCGTTAGACCAAAACTCCTGCTCGTTAGACCACACCTCCTGTTCATTAGACCACACCTCCTGCTCATTAGACCACACCTCCTGTTCATCAGACCACACCTCCTGCTCGTTAGACCACACCTCCTGCTCGTTAGACCACACCTCCTGCTCGTTAGACCAAAACTCCTGCTCGTTAGCCACACCTCCTGTTCGTTAGACCACACCTCCTGCTCGTTAGACCACACCTCCTGCTCGTTAGACCACACCTCCTGTTCATTAGACCACACCTCCTGCTCGTTAGACCACACCTCCTGCTCGTTAGACCACACCTCCTGTTCTTAGACCACACCTCCTGCTCGTTAGACCACACCTCCTGCTCGTTAGACCTCCCGTCACCAGGTGTTACAAATATGCAGCAATAGAAACTCACCACTGATTACTAAACAAAGAAAACTTTCACAGTCTCTAGATTTTGTCCAAACTTGTCTCAGAGAGTCTTTTTACCTCAAACGGTAGAAAGTCAAATACAACTTAGTCCTTAATAGAATTGAAATAAAGACCAGAAGTTTAACTCTAAACTTGTTCTCTTTGACTCACAGTTACTTGAGTGAAAACAAGAATCCAGTCACAAACAATTCCAGCTACCAAAAAACATCCAAGCTTCAGTAGTCTAGATATCCTAAAACAGCAGATGTAATAATAAACTTTAGCAGAGAAGAGTATTCAAAGATTATACTTTGCTTTAGTTCAAGTGATCCAGCTGGATGTCGTCCTCCAAAAGTCAAAAAAATGCAATTTCCTTCTTTTAGAAAAAAATCTCGTTGAATTGAAGAGATTTACTTTCATCTCCAACTGTCCATCATCTCTACGGTGATCATCTCTGATGTAAATGAAGATATTTAACTCAATTCTGTGAAGTTTCCTTTGAATGAAAATGAATCCCGGCATGTTTCAGCTGCTTGTGGAGGTGAGGTGTTGTGGACCGGAGGTGTTCTGGACCGGAGGTGTTGTGGACCGGAGGTGGAGGTGGAGGTGTTCTGGACCGGAGGCGTTGTGGACCGGAGGTGGAGGTGGAGGTGTTCTGGACCGGAGGCGTTCTGGACCGGAGGTGGAGGTGGAGGTGTTCTGGACCGGAGGCGTTGTGGACCGGAGGTGGAGGTGGAGGTGTTCTGGACCGGAGGCGTTCTGGACCGGAGGTGGAGGTGGAGGTGTTCTGGACCGGAGGCGTTCTGGACCGGAGGTGGAGGTGGAGGTGGAGGTGTTCTGGACCGGAGGTGGAGGTGGAGGTGTTGTGGACTGGAGGCGTTGTGGACCGGAGGTGGAGGTGGAGGTGTTGTGGACCGGAGGTGTTCTGGACCGGAGGTGGAGGTGGAGGTGTTGTGGACCGGAGGCGTTCTGGACCGGAGGTGGAGGTGGAGGTGTTCTGGACCGGAGGCGTTCTGGACCGGAGGTGGAGGTGGAGGTGTTCTGGACCGGAGGCGTTGTGGACCGGAGGTGGAGGTGGAGGTGTTCTGGACCGGAGGCGTTCTGGACCGGAGGTGGAGGTGGAGGTGTTCTGGACCGGAGGCGTTGTGGACCGGAGGTGGAGGTGGAGGTGGAGGTGTTCTGGACCGGAGGTGGAGGTGGAGGTGTTGTGGACTGGAGGCGTTGTGGACCGGAGGTGGAGGTGGAGGTGTTGTGGACCGGAGGTGTTCTGGACCGGAGGTGGAGGTGGAGGTGTTGTGGACCGGAGGCGTTGTGGACCGGAGGTGGAGGTGGAGGTGGAGGTGGAGGTGTTGTGGACCGGAGGCGTTGTGGACCGGAGGTGGAGGTGGAGGTGGAGGTGTTCTGGACCGGAGGTGGAGGTGGAGGTGTTGTGGACCGGAGGCGTTGTGGACCGGAGGTGGAGGTGTTCTGGACCGGAGGCGTTGTGGACCGGAGGTGGAGGTGGAGGTGTTCTGGACCGGAGGCGTTGTGGACCGGAGGTGGAGGTGGAGGTGTTCTGGACCGGAGGCGTTGTGGACCGGAGGTGGAGGTGGAGGTGTTCTGGACCGGAGGTGTTCTGGACCGGAGGTGGAGGTGGAGGTGTTCTGGACCGGAGGTGGAGGTGGAGGAGCGACGTGCTGAGACGTTCTGTCTCGTCTTCAGTCTTTTCTGACTGAGAAACTTCTTCAGTGAACAGCTGATGTTCTGTTGGACGGACGTGAAGCAGGAGAAAGAACTGGCGCTCCTCTCCTCATCTCCTCTCCTCGTCTCATCTCCTCTCCTCCTCTCCCCGCCTCATCTCCATTCCTCCTCTCCTCGTCTCCTCTCCCCATCTCCTCTCCTCATCTCCTCTCCTCGGTCTCATCTTGTCTCCACTCTCGTCTCCTCTCCTCCTCTCCCCGTCTCATCTCCTTTCCTCCTCTCCTCGTCTCCCCGTCTCCTCTTCTCGTCTCCCCCGTCTCCTCTCGTCTCCTCTCCTCCTCTCCCTGTCTCATCTTGTCTCCGCTCTCGTCTCCTCTCCCTGTCTCCTCTCCTCATCTCCTTGTCTCCTTTCCCCGCCTCCTCTCCTCGTCTCCTCTCCCCATCTCCTCTCCTTGTCTCCTTTCCCCGTCTCCTCTCATCTCCTCTCCTCGTCTCCTCTCATTGTCTCCTCTCCCCGCCTCATCTCCTTGTCTCCCCATCTCCTCTCCTCTCCCCCTCCCCTCTCCCCGTCCCCTCTCCTCGTCTCCTCTCCCCATCTCCTCTCCTCTCCCCCCTCCCCTCTCCCCGTCCCCTCTCCTCGTCTCCTCTCTCCCCGTCCCCTCTCCTCGTCTCCTCTCCCCATCTCCTCTCCCCATCTCCTCTCCTTGTCTCCTTTCCCCGTCTCCTCTCATCTCCTCTCCTCGTCTCCCCGCCTCATCTCCTTGTCTCCCCATCTCCTCTCCTCTCCCCCTCCCCCTCTCATTGTCCCCTCTCCTCGTCTCCTCTCCTCGTCTCCTCTCCCCATCTCCTCTCATTGTCTCCTCTCCCCGCCTCATCTCCTTGTCTCCCCGTCTCCTCTCCTCCTCTCGTCTCCTCCTCTCCCTGTCTCCTCTCCTCATCTCCTTGTCTCCTTTCCCTGCCTCCTCTCCCCGTCCCCTCTCCTCGCCTCCTCCTCTCCCCATCTCCTCTCCTTGTCTCCTTTCCCCGTCTCCTCTCATCTCCTCTCCTCGTCTCCTCTCATTGTCTCCTCTCCCCGCCTCATCTCCTTGTCTCCCCATCTCCTCTCCTCTCCCCGTCTCCTCTCCTTGTCTCCTCGTCTCCTTTCCCCACCTCATCTCCTTTCCTCCTCTCCTCTCCTCCTCTCCCTGTGTCCTCTCCTCATCTCCTTGTCTCCTTTCCCCATCTCCTCTCCTTGTCTCCTTTTCCCCGTCTCCTCTCATCTCCTCTCATTGTCTCCTCTCCCCGCCTCATCTCCTTGTCTCCTCTCCCCGTCTCCTCTCCTTGTCTCCTCTCCTCTCCTTGTCTCCTTTCCCCGTCTCCTCTCATCTCATCTCCTCGTCTCCTCTCCCCGCCTCATCTCCTTGTCTCCCCATCTCCTCTCCTCTCCCCGTCTCCTCTCCTTGTCTCCTCGTCTCCTCTCCTTGTCTCCTTTCCCCGCCTCATCTCCTTTCCTCCTCTCCTCGTCTCCTCTCCTCGTCTCTCCATCTCCTTTCCTCCTCTCCTCGTCTCCTCTCCTCCTCTCCCCGTCTCGTCTCCTTTCCTCATCTACTCGTCTCCTCTCCTCGTCTCCTTTCCTCGTCTTGTCTTGTCTCCTCCTCCAGCCCGGTTCAGACCGGTTCGATCCTGTTCAGACGGTCCGGTCCGGTTCGGTTCGGTCCGGTTCAGACGGTCCGGTTCGGTCCGGTCCGGTTCAGACGGCTCCAACCATTGAAGATAACACTTTGGTAGAAAACTGAACTGCAGCTTCACATGTTGGACGAACCGACGTCTTCCTGATCAGGGAGGAAACGTTACAAACATGGCGCCGCTCAATTTGAAATCTACGGTGTCCCGGGAGGACAAACAGTGAGCGCTGCTGGATTCTCTGGAGGAGAGTGAGCTCAACACCACCACCTGTTGGTGCATTTAAGATACTGCAGCACATCGACAGCAGATTAAAGAGCTCAGCTGATTTAGGAGCAAATTAACTTTTACAAATTAATTTCGATAAAACTAAAAGTGAAAACAGGTTTTTAAGAACAACTGTGACGGCATTAGTTTAAACAGTCTGTATAATAATGAGATTATTGGATTATTGATCCTCGGAGGTCTTTAAACGTCCCTCATGTGTCTCCATATAGATTTTCCATCAGCTGAGATTGGACACAGAAGAAGTTTCAGGTAAACACACCTGAAGTTAAAAGATCAGAATGAGAACAGAGAAGTTTACAATAACATTTTATTTATAGATTTAAATCACAACACAAGTTATTAAAAGAAATTTACATGTTCACACAAGTCAACGTTTCACAGTCGATCGTTTCTATTCTAACAGGAGACGAGGACAGTTGGACAGGACGCCCTGAAACGTCCTGCTGGGACATTCAGATGGAGGTTTAACTGCTGCTCCATCACTGCTGATCTGCTCTACAGCGCACAGGCTCCCCCTGGTGGCCAACGTGTTCCCTCAGTTATCAATCATCAACCAATCAAATCATTTCCTTCGTTCTGAACTCTTCTGATTGTTTGTTTCTATAACTTGGATTCAGGAGGTGAAACGTCACATCTCAGGTGAGTTGTGAAGAAGTCCTGGATCTTCCTCCACAGGTGGACCTCGGCGGCTGCGTGGGCTCTGGGCTCGCCCCCCCACAGGACCGGCCGGCCCACCATGCTGTGGAAGCTGGAGGGACAGTAGGGTCCGTACGGAGGCTCCAGGAAGTGTCCCGCTCCAGGATAGGACACGCTCTCATAGTTGTCCTTCCCGTGTGTCTTCAGTCTGTCCACCATCTGGTCCATGTACGACTTGCTGTCCCAGTTCTGGTCGTCCTCCGAGGCCGCGAACAGGAAGTGTCCCGTGGCCCGTTCGATGGGGACCAGGGCGTCCCGGTTCTCCTCCGCTAGCGTGTTGGGGGCACAGTGTTTGGTGATGACGGCTCCCGACGCGGTGGAAACTATTTTCTTTGGCTCAAACTTGAGGGTGGGGAGGATCTGGCTGTTCCTGTAGTGGAGGGGGAGAGCTGTGTTGGCAGAACAGCCGTTGATCCACACGGTGGCCTCCACACCTGGCAGGTAGGACGCCACCAGACAGAGCCAGGTCTCCACTCTTAGAGAGGGAGACCACACCCACTCCTCTGCTGCCCACCTGTGGACCAACGGGGACATTACACCCAGATCATGTTTAATAGAAGCGGTCCTATCGGAGGTTTGTCCTGCGCTCCTCCAACAACTCACCCCGTCTTGTTTCTTTAAAAACTCCAGCGCTTCTTCAAAGTAGTCCAGATGGATCTCCGTGGTGTTCTTCGCCTGCTCGTCGCGGCCGTACAGCGACACGGTCAGAACCAGGAACCCTCGGGTGGCCAGCAGCGCCGCTCTCTTCTCCGACAGACCGTCACCTAAGGTGTACAGGTCCAACACGGCCGGGAACGGACCTCCACCTAGTCACACGGGACACGAGTCACATGACTGATGAGATGAAGTAGAACCAGCAGTCGTTACAAATATCAGAAAACCCTGTTTCAAAAAACACAATAAAAACAGAATGTAACGATTTGTAAATCACAGAAACTCAAACAGACCAAAGAAAACACATCAAATGTTGAAACTGAGACATTTTATTGTTTTATAAAAAATATCTTATTGTGAATCTGATGTCAGCATCACGTCTCTATAAGTTGTTCCAGGATCATGTTCACCACTGAGCTGCATCAACTCTTCTTTTAACAACACTCTGGAAACCTTTGGGAACTGAGGAGACCAGTTTCTGGAGTTTTGAAAGTGAAATGTGGTCCCATTCTGGCCTGATAGAGGATTTCAGCTGCTCAACAGTTCAGGGTCTCCTTTGTTGTATTGTTCATGTCCTGATGCTCCAGATGTTTTCAATGATTGACAGGTCTGGACTGCAGGAGGCCAGTTTATCAGCGGACTCTTCTACTAGAGAACCATGCTGTTGGAATACGTGCAGAATGTGGTTGGACGTTGTTCTGCTGAAATAAACAAGACCTTCCCTGAAAGAGACGTTGTCTGGATGGCAGCATATGTTGCTCCAAAACCTGAATATATCATTCAGCATTAATGCTTCCTTCCAGATGTTCAAGCTACCCATGCCATGTGCACTAATGCATCCCTGTACCATCACAGATGCTGGCTTTAGAACTGAGCTGATAACAAGCTGGATGGTCCCTCTCCTCTTTAACCTGGAGGATGCAGCGTCCATGATTTCCAAACAGAATCTCAGATTGTGATCCATCAGACCTCAGGACAGTTGTCCACTTCACCTCAGTCCATCTTCAATGATCTCGGTCCAGAGAAGGCGGCGGTGTTTCTGGATCATGTTTCTATCTGGTTTCTTCTTTGGAGAGTTTTAACATCATTTGTGGACGCAGCGATGAACTGTGTTCACAGACGATGGTTTCCACAAGTGTTCCTGAGCCCATGCAGTGATTTCCACTCCAGAATAGTGTCTGTTTGAAGGCCGGTCGCTGGAATCAAATTCAAAATAAGGAAATATTTTTCATAAAACAATAAACGTTCTGAGTTTAAGGACACCAACCTGGAGGAGTGAACAGGACTCCTCGGAGGTTCCCCTGTTGGACCGGGACCCGGCTGACACCGTCTCCCATCAGAAGCCTCTCATTGGTCGCCTCCGCCAGCATCCTGCCCTCCCCCTCCCCCTCCCCCTGGTGCACAGAGAACTTCACCACGTGGGGGTTCAGAGCTTTGTTCTTGGAGAAGAACTTGTGCAGAGTGTGAGGCCTCATGGACCACAGCAGACCCATGGGTTCAACCCCCACGTAGCTCCCCCCCAGCGAGGGGTCCGTGTCCAGGTCCACCTCCCCGTCCCCGTCGGCCCTGTAGGAGGCCGAGGAGCTGAACTCCACTCCTCTGTCGTCGCTCGATCTGGCTCTCATGGTGACCACCTGCCTCGACCTCAGCCCGCCCAGCTTCACCTGGACGGGCTCGTCAAACAAACACCTGGCGCTGGGCAGCAGCCTCAGTCGCACCTGGGAGGACATGTTCTGGAGGTTTGGACTAAAAAAAACCATTTCATTACACTCTGAATCTGTTTATTAATTATTATTATTATTATTAAAACACTTTGTTTATCATTGAGACTGTTTGCATATTTTCTTCTTTCTATTTATTTCCACTTCTCCTGATTTACCAATCAAAGCTGTTTAATGTACAAAGATATTTCTTACTAGCTTGTGTTGTTTTTTTATACTTTGTGAGATCATCATCATCATAAAGACCAAACCAGCTGTTTTAAAGGTCAGCGACTCAAATTACTGACATTAAAACGCTTTTAATCTCTGTTGAGTTGCAGTTGATTATTTACAGAAGATGACATCAGTGTCAGTGAAAGGATGTTTTTATTACACATTTTAATAATAAATGATTGAATATAGAATTATGTTTTTAAACAAAATATTGGATGAAATAAATTTATGATGATTCTCGTGCATGCAAAAGCACTTTTTTTTTTAATTTTTTTTTATTGAAATAAATAAAACTAAAATAATGTTTTTGCTTCCTTTCTCTTTAATTCTCAGATTCTAGCTGTGGCCACGTGACGGGGACCCGAGCCCCATGTTGGACACCACTAACGCTGGGTAAACTTGACGTCACTAAACATTCAGACACGTTCAGAACCTCCTCACAAGTTTTTCCAGCGAGTCTGTTTCGTATTTAACGCGGGAACAGAGGCCTCACCTGCACACGGAGGACAGGTGAAGCTCGTCTTCTTCTTCTCTGCTTCCGGTTCTTTATTTTAAACCCTGTGATATTAAAACAAACGATAACAGACAGAAACTCCCAGCGTCTCCTCGGAAACAGTAAACATCCAACGAAACCGGAAGCTGTGTTCTTCTTTTCTTTTCTTTTGCGTTTTATGGCGGATGGCATCCAGCGAAAGGTGCATTACCGCCACCTACTGTATAGGAGTGTAGTTACCGATCCCCTTACAGACAAACAAACGGGATGTCTCCATCTGAAGACGGAAGCGGGACGTCTCCATCTGAAGACGGAAGCGGGATGTCTCCACCTGAAGACGGAAGCGGGACGTCTATTTTTCATTTCACGAAGCTCCAAAGGAATCAGATGAGATTTGAAATGGAAACTGGACAATTATTATTTTGTGGCTTTAAAGTGAACGATTTGACTCTTTTTGTTTCTTTTCCGTTCATTAATTTCCGTGTTTTTCTTTTAAATCAACTTTCCAGACGAACACGTGAAGCAGTTTGTGTCAGATTAAAGTAGCGGTTCAACTCGGTGTCCTCGGGGAGGACGGACGGCGGTGTCCTCGGTGTCCTCGGAGTCTCCCGTCTGAACACTTGTTTTCGGCCCAAAATACTTCCAGACTGATTTAATTTCTCTTTTTATTTTCAGGATGTTCATCTTTTAGTTTGTTTAATTGTAAAAGTGAAAATGTAAATTTATATTTGTAGAATAAATCTTAATCTAATAGAACGTGTAAATTAAACCGTCCTTCTGTGTTCAGGACTGAAATCAACGACTGAACTTTGTATGTTTTAGTTTTTTTATTGTTAATAATAAAAGATACAAAATATAAGATATTGTTCCGGATGCTGCGTCTCATCATTTCAGGGATGAATAGATGTCCTTCTACTGAGATGTCCCTCAGCGGGACATTAACACCCAACTTATGCTGATGAATCATTTTCCAGATTGACAGCACCTGTTGGTGAAAGTTTGATTGACAGTTAGAGATTTCAAAGTTACATTTTAACAAGAGTTCAATACCGCAATTTATTATACACACAAGTACACACACCCTCACACAACTACACACAAGTACACACAAGTACACACAAGTACACACACCCTCACACAACTACACACAAGTACACACAAGTACACACACCCTCACACAACTACACACAAGTACACACAAGTACACACACCCTCACACAACCACACACAAGTACACACAACTACATACACCCTCACACAACTACACACAAGTACACACAACTACACACACCCTCACACAACTACACACAAGTACACACAACTACACACACCCTCACACAACTACACACAACTACACACACCCTCACACAACTACACACAAGTACACACAACTACATACACCCTCACACAACTACACACAAGTACACACAACTACACACACCCTCACACAACTACACACAAGTACACACAACTACACACACCCTCACACAACTACACACAAGTACACACAACTACACACACCCTCACACAACTACACACAACTACACACACCCTCACACAACTACACACAAGTACACACAACAACACACACCCTCACACAACTACACACAAGTACACACAACTACACACACCCTCACACAACTACACACAAGTACACACAACTACATACACCCTCACACAACTACACACAAGTACACACAACTACATACACCCTCACACAACTACACACAAGTACACACAACTACATACACCCTCACACAACTACACACAAGTACACACAACTACATACACCCTCACACAACTACACACACCCTCACACAACTACACACACCCTCACACAACAACACACACCCTCACACAACTACACACAAGTACACACAACTACATACACCCTCACACAACTACACACAAGTACACACAACTACATACACCCTCACACAACTACACACACCCTCACACAACAACACACACCCTCACACAACTACACACAAGTACACACAACTACATACACCCTCACACAACTACACACAAGTACACACAACTACATACACCCTCACACAACTACACACACCCTCACACAACTACACACAAGTACACACAACTACACACACCCTCACACAACTACACACACCCTCACACAACTACACACACCCTCACACAACTACACACAACTACACACAACTACATACACCCTCACACAACTACACACAAGTACACACAACTACACACACCCTCACACAACCACACACAAGTACACACAACTACACACACCCTCACACAACTACACACAAGTACACACAACTACACACACCCTCACACAACTACACACAAGTACACACAACTACACACACCCTCACACAACCACACACAAGTACACACAACTACACACACCCTCACACAACTACACACAAGTACACACAACTACACACACCCTCACACAACCACACACAAGTACACACAACTACATACACCCTCACACAACTACACACAAGTACACACAACTACATACACCCTCACACAACTACACACAAGTACACACAACTACACACACACCCTCACACAACTACACACAACTACACACACCCTCACACAACTACACACAAGTACACACAACTACATACACCCTCACACAACTACACACAAGTACACACAACTACACACACCCTCACACAACTACACACAAGTACACACAACTACACACACCCTCACACAACTACACACAAGTACACACAACTACACACACCCTCACACAACCACACACAAGTACACACAACTACACACACCCTCACACAACTACACACAAGTACACACAACTACATACACCCTCACACAACTACACACAAGTACACACAACTACACACACCCTCACACAACTACACACAAGTACACACAACTACACACACCCTCACACAACTACACACAAGTACACACAACAACACACACCCTCACACAACTACACACAAGTACACACAACTACACACACCCTCACACAACTACACACACCCTCACACAAGTACACACAAGTACACACAACTACACACACCCTCACACAACTACACACAAGTACACACAACTACATACACCCTCACACAACTACACACAAGTACACACAACTACACACACCCTCACACAACTACACACAAGTACACACAACTACACACACCCTCACACAACTACACACAAGTACACACAACTACACACACCCTCACACAACCACACACAAGTACACACAACTACACACACCCTCACACAACTACACACAAGTACACACAACTACACACACCCTCACACAACCACACACAAGTACACACAACTACATACACCCTCACACAACTACACACAAGTACACACAACTACATACACCCTCACACAACTGCACACAAGTACACACAACTACACACACCCTCACACAACTACACACAACTACATACACCCTCACACAACTACACACACCCTCACACAACTACACACAAGTACACACAACAACACACACCCTCACACAACTACACACAAGTACACACAACTACATACACCCTCACACAACTGCACACAAGTACACACAACTACACACACCCTCACACAACTACACACAACTACATACACCCTCACACAACTACACACACCCTCACACAACTACACACAAGTACACACAACTACACACACCCTCACACAACTACACACAACTACATACAACTACATACAACTACACACACCCTCACACAACTACACACACCCTCACACAACCACACACAAGTACACACAACTACATACACCCTCACACAACTACACACAAGTACACACAACAACACACACCCTCACACAACTACACACAAGTACACACAACTACATACACCCTCACACAACTGCACACAAGTACACACAACTACACACACCCTCACACAACTACACACAACTACATACAACTACATACAACTACACACACCCTCACACAACTACACACACCCTCACACAACTACACACAACTACACACAACTACATACACCCTCACACAACTACACACAAGTACACACAACTACACACACCCTCACACAGCTAAAGGTAGCCAGGGAGTTCGGTTCGGTTCGGTTCGGCCCGCACAGCCGACACATAAATTCCGGTTTCTGGGCTCCACCTCGTGATCTGCAGCCAATTTGACGTGAGCTGTCACGGGGCTACATCATATTCCCCCGCCCCCCCCTTTCCCGCGCACGCACGCACACACACACACACACACACACACACAGACACACACACACACACACACACACACACACACACACACACACACACACACACACACACACACACAGACACACACACACACACACACACACACACTGTCTGAGATCATTGTAAAGATAAGAGCTGATTTAAAGCTTCTCTCTGAGAAACTGTCCTGATGATTTCATGAACATTAATAACTGAATCAGCAGTTTGAATGTTTTAACATGTTGTTTTTATCGTTTTCTGACATTTCATAACGTAAAAAAAATGATTTGATCATAACGACAATTTAACTTCGTGTCATAGTTTCTAAAAGTCTCCGACGGTCCGAACCTCCAGAACATGTCCAAACCTCCAGAACATGTCCTCCCAGGTGCGACTGAGGCTGCTGCCCAGCGCCAGGTGTTTGTTTGACGAGCCCGTCCAGGTGAAGCTGGGCGGGCTGAGGTCGAGGCAGGTGGTCACCATGAGAGCCAGATCGAGCGACGACAGAGGAGTGGAGTTCAGCTCCTTGGCCTCCTCCAGGGCCGACGGGGACGGGGAGGTGGACCTGGACACAGACCCCTCGCTGGGGGGGAGCTACGTGGGGGTTGAACCCATGGGTCTGCTGTGGTCCATGAGGCCTCACACTCTGCACAAGTTCTTCTCCAAGAACAAAGCTCTGAACCCCCACGTGGTGAAGTTCTCTGTGCACCAGGAGGAGGGGGAGGGGGAGGGCAGGATGCTGGCGGAGGCGACCAATGAGAGGCTTCTGATGGGAGACGGTGTCAGCCGGGTCCCGGTCCAACAGGGGAACCTCCGAGGAGTCCTGTTCACTCCTCCAGGTTGGTGGATTTATGTTCAACTGTTGAGCTTCTAATTAAGATTCTGTTTACAAAAAACAGAATGCAAAGAATTCCAAATCATATAAAACAATATTTAATTAAAAATAAACCAAACTTATCAAATGTGGAAACAGAATTTGTAATTTTTAATTTCATGGCAGCAACACTCTTCCGGAAAGTTTGATGGGTTATTAAAAATGTTTTTGTGATTTCATCACGTGAACGTCTCCCTCCGTTCTGCCCTGCGGTCCAGGATCCGGTCCGGTCCAGGATCCGGTCCGGTCCGGTCCGTGCTGTGATGGATCTGAACACCGGTGCCTCTGAGAAGCGAGCCGGGCTGCTGGCCAACAGAGGCTTCGTGGTTCTGACTGTCGGCGTGTTCAACGACAAACCGTCCAGCGTCCGAGAGCTGCAACTGGACCGCCTGGAGGAGGCCGCGGACTTCCTGAAGCGACGTCCTCAGGTGAGGTTCTGATGAACATGAGGTTTATTGTTGAGCAGCTGGTTGTTCTAGAAGATGACTCGGGAACAGACTCGGTACCGCAGGCTCCGCCTCCATCTCTCAGCTGTCTGATCTCCGTTGCCAGGTGGGCGGTGGAGGACTCGGTGTGCTGGCCCGGTCCAAGGCCGCCGACATCGCGCTCTCTCTGGCAGCTTTCGTTCCGGGTGTCGAAGCCGTCGTGTGGATCAACGGCTGCAGCGGCTCTACAGCGGCTCTACTACGGCTCTACTACGGCTCTAATGCGGCTCTACAACGGCTCTACAGCGGCTCTACAGCGGCTCTACTACGGCTCTACTACGGCTCTAATGCGGCTCTACAACGGCTCTACTGCGGCTCTACTACGGCTCTACTACGGCTCTACTACGGCTCTACTGCAGCTCTACTACAGCTCTACAGCAGCTCTAATGCGGCTCTAATGCGGCTCTACAACGGCTCTACTACGGCTCTACAACGCTCTACAACGGCTCTACTACGGCTCTACTGTGGCTCTACTGCGGCTCTAATGCGGCTCTACTGCGGCTCTACTGCGGCTCTACTACGGCTCTACAACAGCTCTACTACGGCTCTACTACGGCTCTACAGCGGCTCTACAGCGGCTCTACTACGGCTCTACTACGGCTCTACTACGGCTCTACTGCGGCTCTAATGCGGCTCTAATGCGGCTCTACTGCGGCTCTAATGCGGCTCTACTACGGCTCTACTGCGGCTCTACGACGGTTCTACTGCGGCTCTACTGCGGCTCTACAACGGCTCTACTACGGCTCTACTGCGGCTCTACTGCGGCTCTACAACGGCTTTAATGCGGCTCTACAGCGGCTCTACTGCGGCTCTAATGCGGCTCTACTACGGCTCTACTGCCAGAACCAGTGCGTCCTCCCGGCGTTAATGCACGAAGTAGGAAAGGTGACCACCGCCGAGTCCAGAGTCCACGTAGTCACAAACACGGTGGACAGTCCGCTGGCGGAGGAGAACCGGGACACCCTGGTCCCCATTGAACGGGCCGCGGGACACTTCCTGTTCGCGGCCGCGGAGGACGACCAGAACTGGGACAGCAAGTCGTGCATGGACCAGATGGTGGACAGACTGAAGACACACAGGAAGGACAACTATGAGAGCGTGTCCTATCCTGGAGCGGGACACTTACTGGAGCCTCCGTACGGACCCTACTGTCCCTCTGGAGTCCATATACTGCTGGACCAGCCAGTCCTGCGGGGGGGCAAGCCCAGAGCCCACGCAGCCGCCGAGGTCCACCTGTAGAGGAAGATCCAGGACTTCTTCACAACTCACCTGAGATGTGACGTTTCACCTCCTGAATCCAAGTTATAGAAACAAACAATCACGTCTCTGATGAATGAACAGAATCATGTTGGACGGTTCTGAACCGGCAGCAGGCTGATTACATTTAAAAATAAGATGCTAGAAATGTGTGTTTCACAGCTGTAGTGCCCCCTTGTGGTGAGGTGTGTAGTTTCACTGTTGCTCTGGTGTACAAATTAACCACTAAAATAAAACCTTGATCAAACTCTTATTTTATATTTTCTTGTTCGATCCAAACAAACTGAAGTTCTCCGACGCTCCGGATCAGAAGACGTTCTGTTCAACATCACAGAACGACACGAACACACGAGATCTGCAGGATGAAGCTGAACGCAGACCGACTGTGAATGTGTAATTCACCCACCAGTCCACTAGAGGGCAGCTTTTTGGTGTTGCTGAGGTGTTAGCAGAAGATGCATATCCAGTCATACTCAACCAGCAGTGATGTCATCATCCATCAGTGATGTCATCGTTGGTTTGTGAATGTTATGAATCCTCCAGTTCAGATTCTGTCCGTCACCATCTTTACTAGTTCGGAGCGGTTTGGAGCAGGAAGTGACCATATTTGGACGAGCTGAGGGAGGAGCCAGCGGTGGATCTGACCGATCTGATTGGAAACCTGACGATACTACGTCCTGCCCACCGATAGCTGTAACCTGACTGCACCACAGGCCTGTCAATCAAACAGACACACCCCCAAAAACAGGTCTTCTTGAATCTTCTTTTCTAATGAATGAGGGATTATTTTCAGATGGACCTCCAGAAAACTAATAAGAAGGAGTGACTTTAGCTAACAACACCGAGATAACTGATGGACACATTTGATTCACTTTGGATTTGATGAGAGAAGTTGAATGGGAGTCTATGGAGCCGGAGGCTTTTTGGAGCCGACCTCTAGTGGCACTCGCTGGTATTGCAGCTGAAGACACTTCTGGATCAGAACCATTTTACAGACCTAAATGGTAAACACTCTGTACTTAATACAGATATATATATATAAATAATAGAATAGAATATTTTATTCTATTCTATTCTATTATTCTATTGTTTCTATTATTATCTTATTGCTTCTGTATGCTGCTGTAGCGAAAAAAATTTCCCCTTGGGGATTAATAAAGTAAATACCTACCCTACCTTGTATAGTTATAAGCTCTTTAACATGGTTTTCCATTCACCCACTAATGAGACAGATCTCCATGCAAGGTGCTGCCATCAGGAGAACATTCACACACTGATGGTTCACCATCAGGAGCAACTCAGGGTTCAGTGTCTTCTTCAAGGACAAGTGGACAGGAGAAGCTGGGGATTGAACCACCAACCTTCTGATTGGTGTACAGCCCACTCTACCGTCTGAGCCACAGCCTCCCTTACCTGAAGCTACGAACTGTTTTATATCCAGTCTGTGACCTAAACTGAACCACGAGGCAAACACACCACTTATCAGCTGCCCTCTAGTGGGCTGCTGGATGTATTACACTCTCTGCTTGTTGGTCAGGGCTCAGCTCTCTGAGGAGTCTGTCATCACCAGGGATACGGGGGCTTCAGTTGATGTCATGGGAATTAGGAAATAAATCAGCCAATAGGAGACCAGCTGTCACTCGTGTTGAATCTGGGTTCCTCTCCGATGTTCTACGGTTCTGTTGTCAGAACTTTACGGTGTTAAAGAACCGAGGTGACGTGTTGTGATTTTGTGAATATTTAAATCTTACTCTGCATCCCGGATGCGGTCTTCTAAATCACGTTAAAAATATTTAATTTATCTGTGACTAAAACAGACTGAAGATATATTTCAAAATAAGAGAAGGGACACTTTACAGATGCATTCTGGGTAAATCTGGATCAGTCAGGACCGACAGAATCACGTCTGTCCACTGGCTACATGACTCACGTACGGAGACACTCGATAAACAGATGAAAGAATATCAACTTCATTTTTCTTCCTGTTTTATTCTGAGCTGCAAACTTTCATCGTGAAACTTTACTTTACTTTTTTTTTTATTACATTTGACAAAATATTTGAAGTCCATTTCCTGTCTAATGTAATTATCTGTTAAATCTATGATGCTCTAAATACATGCGACCATTTGAAATGAATTAAATATCAACTAAATGCTGAATTGTTCTTCTAATTAAAAACTTTAAACCTGTTCATACTTCTTAACTGTCACTCATGATTTCTGGTTATTTACATTACATTACATTACATTACATTACATTGTATTACATTACATTACATTACATTTATCTAACTCTTTTATCCAAAGCGACTTACAATAAGTTCATTTCAACCATGAGGGTTCAAACCAGAACAACAAGAATCAAGAAAATATCATTTCTTCCAGAAAGCCAAACTACAAAGTTCTATCAGTAAGTTCTATTTTAAGATACTAAAGTTCTACTGTTCAAGGTAAAAGAGGAAGAGGTGTGTTTTTAGTTTGTGGTGGAAGATGTTCAGAGTTTCTGCTGTCCTGATGTTGGTGGGGAACTCATTCTACCATTTAGGAGCCAGGACAGAGGAGGAGGAGGAGGGGGAGGAGGAAGAGGGGGAGGAGGAGGAGGAGGAGGAGGACCGGAGTGAACGGGCTGGGGTGTAGGGTTGGACAATGTCCTGGATGTAGACTGGACCCGATCTGTTCGCAGCACAGTACGCAAGTACCAATGTTTGGAAACGGATGCTGGCAGCTACTGGTAACCAGTGAAGGGAGAGGAGGAGCGATATACTAATTACTATCTACTATATACAATATACTAATTACTATCTACTATATACAATATACTAATTACTATCTACTTTATACAATATACTAATTACTATCTACTATATACAATATACTAATTACTATCTACTATATACAATATACTAATTACTATCTACTTTATACTATATACTAATTACTATCTACTATGTACAATATACTAATTACTATCTACTATATACAATATACTAATTACTATCTACTGTATACTAATTACTATTTACTATATACAATATACTAATCACTATCTACTATATATAATATATTAATTACTATCTACTATATACAATATACTAATTACTATATACTATGTACAATATACTAATTACTATATACAAAATACTAATTACTATATACAATATACTAATTACTATCTACTATATACAATATACTAATTACTATATACAATATACAATATACTAATTACTATATACAATATACTAATTACTATCTACTATATACAATATACTAATTACTATATACAAAATACTAATTACTATATACAATATGCTAATTACTATATACTATGTAGAATATACTAATTACTATATACAATATACTAATTACTATCTACTATATACTAATTACTATCTACTATATACAATATACTAATTACTATCTACTATATACAATATACTAATTGCTATCTACTATATACAATATACTAATTACTATATACTATATGCAATATACTAATTACTATATACTATATACAACATACTAATTACTATCTACTATATACAATATACTAATTACTATCTGCTATATACAATATACTAATTACTATCTACTATATACAATATACTAATTACTATCTACTATATACTAATTACTATTTACTATATACAATATACTAATCACTATCTACTATATACAATATATTAATTACTATCTACTATCTACTATATACAATATACTAATTACTATATACTATATACAATATACTAATTACTATATACAATATACTAATTACTATCTACTATATACAATATACTAATTACTATCTACTATATACAATATACTAATTACTATATACTATATGCAATATACTAATTACTATATACTATATGCACTATACTAATTACTATATACTATATACAATATACTAATTACTATCTGCTATATACAATATACTAATTACTATCTACTATATACAATATACTAATTACTATCTACTATATACTAATTACTATTTACTATATACAATACACTAATCACTATCTACTATATACAATATACTAATTGCTATCTACTATATACAATATACGAATTACTATATACAATATACTAATTACTATATACAATATACAATATAGTAATTACTATATACAATATACTAATTACTATATACTATATACAATATACTAATTACTATATACAATATACTAATTACTATCTACTATATACAATATACTAATTACTATCTACTATATACAATATACTAATTACTATATACTATATGCAATATACTAATTACTATATACTATATGCACTATACTAATTACTATATACTATATACAATATACTAATTACTATCTGCTATATACAATATACTAATTACTATCTACTATATACAATATACTAATTACTATCTACTATATACTAATTACTATTTACTATATACAATACACTAATCACTATCTACTATATACAATATACTAATTGCTATCTACTATATACAATATACGAATTACTATATACAATATACTAATTACTATATACAATATACAATATAGTAATTACTATATACAATATACTAATTACTATCTACTATATACAATATACTAATTAGTAAATACAATATACTAATTACTATATGCAATATACTAATTACTATCTACTATATATAATATACTAATTACTATATACTATATACTATATACAATATACTAATTACTATATACAATATACTAATTACTATATACAATATACAATATAGTAATTACTATATACAATATACTAATTGCTATCTACTATATACAATATACTAATTACTATCTGCTATAAACAATATACTAATTACTATCTACTATATACAATATACTAATTACTATCTACTATATACTAATTACTATTTACTATATACAATACACTAATCACTATCTACTATATACAATATACTAATTGCTATCTACTATATACAATATACTAATTACTAATTACTATATACAATATACTAATTACTATATACAATATACAATATACTAATTACTATCTACTATATACAATATACTAATTACTATATACTATATACAATATACTAATTACTATATACAATATACTAATTACTATATACAATATACAACATACAATATAGTAATTACTATATACAATATACTAATTGCTATCTACTATATACAATATACTAATTACCATCTACTATATACAATATACTAATTACTATCTACTATATACAATATACTAATTACTATATACTATATACAATATACTAATTACTATATACAATATACTAATTACTGCATACAATTATACTAATTACTATCTACTATATACAATATACTAGTTACTATATACTATATAGAATATACTAGTTACTATATACAATATACTAATTACTATATACAATACACTAATTACTATCTACTATATACTAATTGCTATATACTATATACAATATACTAATTACTATATACTGTATACAATATACTAATTACTATCTACTATATACAATATACTAATTACTATCAACTTTATACAATATACTAATTACTATCTACTACATACAATATACTAATTACGATATACAATATGCTAATTAATATACTATATACAATATACTAATTACTATATACTATATACAATGTACTAATTACTATATACAAATTACTATATACTATGTACAATATACTAATTACTATATACTCTACAATATACTAATTACTATATACTATATACAATATACTAATTACTATGTACTATATAGTAATTACTATATACTATATACTAATTACTATATACAATATACTAATTACTATATACTATATATAATATACTAATTACTATATACAATATACTAATTACTATCTACTATATACAATATACTAATTACTATATATTATATACTAATTACTATACACTATATACAATACACAAATTACCATATACTAATTACTATATGCTATATAGTAATTACTATATACTATATAGTAATTACTATATACAATATACTAATTACTATATACTATATATAATATACTAATTACTATATACAATATACTAATTACTATGTACTGTATACAATATACTAATTACTATACACTATTTACAATATACAATATATTATATACTATTTACTATATGCTATTTACAATATACTAATTACTATATACTATCTACTAATTTGTATAGTGTTTTGTACATCGTAAACAGTATATTGTAAATAGTATATAGTAAATAGTATATAGTATATTGTAAATAGTATATAGTAAATAGTATGTAGTATATTGTAAATAGTATATAGTGTTTTGTACGTAGTAAATAGTATATAGTATATTGTAAATAGTATATAGTAAATAGCATATAGTATATAGTATATTGTAAATAGTATATAGTATATAGTATATAGTAAATAGTACAAAGTGTTTTGTATATTGTCAACAGTATATTGTATATATAGATCAAGAAAAAAATTTAAAACTGCAAGCGGGAACATGAGGACCCTCGTGTGCTGCACGTGTCGGGAAGCCGGCGGCCCCGACCCACTGGATCCCCGACCAGCTGGATCCCCGACCCGCTGGATCCCCGACCAGCTGGATCCCCGACCCTCTGGATCCCCGACCCACTGGATCCCCGACCAGCTGGATCCCCGACCAGCTGGATCCCCGACCCTCTGGATCCCCGACCAGCTGGATCCCCGACCCTCTGGATCCCCGACCCTCTGGATCCCCGACCCGCTGGATCCCCGACCAGCTGGATCCCCGACCCACTGGATCCCCGACCCTCTGGATCCCCGACCCACTGGATCCCCGACCAGCTGGATCCCCGACCCGCTGGATCCCCGACCCTCTGGATCCCCGACCAGCTGGATCCCCGACCTGCAGCGTGCGAGGGCCGCAGATCACTGCTTGCAGTTTTAATTCTGATTATATTCGATAACATTTGGAGCCTCAAAGTTACAATTCTTATATGTTTTATGTTAGTGAATACTTCCATCTTTCAGTCGCAGTTAATTAACGCAGATTCAAACAATCTCCACAATATTTGCAGCAGCTTGTAGTTTCGCAAAATTCCTGCAATATTTCTGTAAAAACCATCATTACATCACAAAGTCTCCTATAAATATAAATAAAACTGACTTATTTCAGTTTCAACCAACAAGAATGAAGTGAGATGAAGAGGTTAGCGGTTAGCTGTTAGCTACAGCTTCATATTGAGCATATTGATCTTAAAGTCACTGTGAAGTTTACATCCCTAAATGTTAAACACAAACAATCAATAAAATCTGATGTTTAACACGTATGATTATGTGATGTTCACTATCTCCATCTCAGTTGTGGCTCCGCCCCCTTTCAAACATGATAAACCACCATAAAGACGTCTGACCTTCGGTTGCTGCTGTAACAAGTCCACGGCCTCTTCAAAGACATCCGGATGGATCTCCTTCATGCTGGACTCTTTGTTGAGGAACACAGAGACGGACAGAACCTTTGCCTTTGTTGGCCAGCAGAGACGCTCTCTTGTCACACCTCAAGGTGCACAGGTCCAACACGGTGGGGAACCGTATGTCTCCTGGGGGACATCAAACAAGAGAGGACGTGATATGAGAGAGGACGGGTCAGAGAGAAAGAGGACGGGTCAGAGAGAGAGGACGGGTCAGAGAGAAAGAGGACGGGTCAGAGAGAGAGAGGACGGGTCAGAGAGGACGGGTCAGAGAGAAAGAGGACGGGTCAGAGAGAGAGGACAGGTCAGAGAGGACGGGTCAGAGAGGACGGGTCAGAGAGAGAGGATGGGTCAGAGAGGACGGGTCAGAGAGAGAGGATGGGTCAGAGAGAAAGAGGACGGGTCAGAGAGAGAGGACAGGTCAGAGAGGACGGGTCAAAGAGAAAGAGGACGGGTCAGAAAGAGAGGACAGGTCAGAGAGGACGGGTCAGAGAGAAAGAGGACGGGTCAGAAAGAGAGGACAGGTCAGAGAGGACGGGTCAAAGAGAAAGAGGACGGGTCAGAGAGAGAGGACAGGTCAGAGAGGACGGGTCAAAGAGAAAGAGGACGGGTCAGAAAGAGAGGACGGGTCAGAGAGAGGACGGGTTAGAGAGAGAGAGGACGGGTCTGAGAGAGAGGACAGGTCAGAGGGGACGGGTCAGAGAGAAAGAGGACGGGTCAGAGAGAGAGGACAGGTCAGAGGGGACGGGTCAGAGAGAAAGAGGACGGGTCAGAGAGAGAAATGACGGGTCAGAGAGGACGGGTCAGAGAGAAAGAGGACGGGTCAGAGAGAGAGGACAGGTCAGAGAGGACGGGTCAGAGAGGACGGGTCAGAGAGAGAGGATGGGTCAGAGAGGACGGGTCAGAGAGAGAGGATGGGTCAGAGAGAAAGAGGACGGGTCAGAAAGAGAGGACAGGTCAGAGAGGACGGGTCAAAGAGAAAGAGGACGGGTCAGAAAGAGAGGACAGGTCAGAGAGGACGGGTCAAAGAGAAAGAGGACGGGTCAGAAAGAGAGGACAGGTCAGAGAGGACGGGTCAGAGAGAAAGAGGACGGGTCAGAAAGAGAGGACAGGTCAGAGAGGACGGGTCAAAGAGAAAGAGGACGGGTCAGAAAGAGAGGACAGGTCAGAGAGGACGGGTCAGAGAGAAAGAGGACGGGTCAGAAAGAGAGGACAGGTCAGAGAGGACGGGTCAAAGAGAAAGAGGACGGGTCAGAAAGAGAGGACAGGTCAGAGAGGACGGGTCAGAGAATCTGGGACTCCTGCATGTTTACATCCTGTTAGAGTGAATCTGCTGCAGCTTCACCAGTTCAACATCCACGTCTGTTCCCATCGACTATAACTGAATATAGAACCTGTTTCCATGGCGACAAGTGAAACTACGGAGACGTGAACAGAGCACACTGTAACTGAATATAGAACCCGTTTCCATGGCAACAAGTGAAACTACCGAGACGTGAACAGAGCACACTGTAACTGAATATAGAACCCGTTTCCATGGCAACAAGTGAAACTACCGAGACGTGAACAGAGCACACTGTAACTGAATATAGAACCCGTTTCCATGGCAACAAGTGAAACTACCGAGACGTGAACAGAGCACACTGTAACTGAATATAGAACCCGTTTCCATGGCAACAAGTGAAACTACCGAGACGTGAACAGAGCAGAACGCCGGCTCCTCCTGCAGGTTGATCTTTCACACCGTCTCGTCTCACTGCGTGTTTCACCTTCTACCTTCTCTGATCTTTGGAGCCATAAATGATCTGTGTTTTCCCCGATGACTTCAAAGTCGTTGAAGATTTGTATTTTTTGTTAATTATCACATTCAAATCGTGAATGTTTACTGCTTTGTTCCCACTTTAGTGAACATGTACAGCGGATCACCTGCAGGTCTGAGCTGCGTTCAGGTTCTCTGCCTCTCTGTGAGGACAGAACCATCACTGATGCTGCTCACCTGAGATCCAGCAGGTGAGTGAAGACGACTGGGAGGATGATGAAAGGAGGATTAATGGAGGACGTTGTCTTCAAGTCAGCTGGAAAGAATCTGAAATACAGACGGACACCAACCTGGAGGAGTGAACAGGACTCCTCGGAGGTTCCCCTGTTGGACCGGGACCGGCTGACACCGTCTCCCATCAGAAGCCTCTCATTGGTCGCCTCCGCCAGCATCCTGCCCTCCCCCTCCTCCTGGTGCACAGAGAACTTCACCACGTGGGGGTTCAGAGCTTTGTTCTTGTAGAAGAACTTGTGCAGAGTGTGAGGCCTCATGGACCACAGCAGACCCATGGGTTCAACCCCCACGTAGCTCCCCCCCCCAGCGAGGGGAAAATGTCTGGAACTACAACACATCCAACATGCAGACAGTCAGTAAGACAACAGAGAAACCTAAAGATCCAGAACACTCTGGGACAAAGACAGCTGATTCATATTATAGTTACTCTCAATAAATTCATTTTTTTTGTTTTTTAACTTCATGCAGACAGTTTGAACTTTAATAAATAAAGTATTAATGAGGTTGAATGCCTTAATGTGTTGCTATAAACACAGCAGCAGACTGGAGGCTGAGGGTGGAATTACAGCCACAGCAGCTGTCAATCTCAGGGACATGTGAATACCTTCAAACAGAATCCCATTCAAAAATATGACCATTTAAATTTTCTCTATTAATAAGCGACAACAAAGGCCATAATATCCAACCAGGATAAAATGTGATGAATCTCTGGGTTCTTCTGGAAAATTCAGCATTGAAGTCGTCCACCAAATAACACGTTAATAATCTCTGAACTCAACACAGACATGTTGCAGGCCAAAGGTCGGGAACAGACGGGCTGCGTTTCTGCTGGTAAAGTGAACATTTCAGGCTGCAAAGGTGGAAACTATTTATTATATTTAACCATGACATTTTTGAAAAAAAATACAATTTGTTGAAAATAGGTTTTGTAAAGGCTGTAAAGTTTAATCAGAGTTGATTTATAGAGAGATGAGTGGGCTCCTCTCAGAACAGTTAGAATATAAATAGACAGAATTTTAAACTTATCTGAGGACACAGCTTGTTTCTTGTCCCTAAAAGTTACCTTGTTTTGTTTTGGGTCATTTTTAATAATCTTCGTGGATATAAATTAAAAAAATCATTTCAAACTTTAATTCTAAAAACATTTTTATAAGTTTGCATTTAAAAATGTAAAGTCTTATAAACCAAATCTGTGAACTGACCACAGACTGAATAACGAACTCACTGACCCGGAGTGATCCAGTGAAACACACCAGAGGCTCCAGGTGTTCCCAGTCAGTCGCCAACTCCTTTGGCTCCGCCCCCTCTCCTCCCACCATCAAAACAAACTGCTGCTAGCTCACCGCAACAGGAAACAATCACAAAATAATTGTGTGAAATCCTGGAAGGACATAGTTCGGATAAAACAAGCAAATTAAGACACTTATAATTTCTTAAACACAATCTCAGATTGTTATGATATAAACTATCTTCAATGTTACCTAAAGATAACTAATGTTATATTCTGAGTGCAGTAAAGGAGACGAGAGACCGGAGAGCGTTTCAGCTTTTAATTCACTAAGAAGTCTTTTATCACAAAGAAAGTCTTGAAAATGCAGACGAGAATTTCTGGATATAAACTGTACACAAAAAGCAGGAAAGGCACTCTGCATCCATGTTCAGCACCCGACCCGCACCAGAACCCACTCCAGAACCCACAACAGAACCCACTCCAGAACCTACTCCAGAACCCACTCCAGAACCTACTCCAGAACCCACACCAGATCCCACACTAGAACCCTCTCATGAACCCACACCAGATCCCACACTAGAACCCTCTCATGAACCCACACCAGATCCCACACTAGAACCCTCTCATGAACCCACACCAGATCCCACACTAGAACCCTCTCATGAACCCACACCAGAACCCGCAACAGAACCCAATTTTTGTCAATTTTTCCAAAATCAGAGAACCGATGGCAGAACTCTCCGTGCAGGTCGTCCAGTGATTTCCTGTATGTCTTCATGTCCAGGACGTCTTTCAGCGTAGCCAGCGTGGGGAAATGAGCAAATGACTTGTTTGACATTTGCTTTGAGAATAAAGCTAGCTTGGTTTTGAAGGTTCTGACGTTTGTGTACATTTCATGGACAAACTGGTCTTTCCCTTGTAGCTTCACGTTCAGCTCATTCATGTGTGTCAGTACGTCCTCAACAAAAGACAAATCACAAAGACAATCTGTGTCACTCAGCTCAGGAACATCATCAGCTTTCTGAAGTAGCTCCATAAATGAGATAATCTCCTGTTTGAGCTCCAACACTCGTTGACGTACTTTCCCCAAACTTAACCAGCGGACGTTGGAGTGATGAAGCAAGTCCTGGTGATCAGAGTCAGTTTCTTCTAGAAACTTAATAACCTGATGGTGAAGTCTCCTTGCTCCAACAAAGTTCACCACTTCTACAACCGGCTTCACTACGTGGTCGAGCTGCAGGACGGATTTACAATGTAAGAAAATGTCCTCCTGCTCAGGGTTGTCCTCTTTCACCCTCTCCTGGATTCTTTTGAGCAACCCGATGTTTTTTCCAGTCAGATTTGTCGATCCGTCCGTGGTAACGTTGGCGAGCTACTCCGAGGTAGCTGGAGCCTCTCGATGACCCCCGACACGCCGTCATACGAGTCCTCTCCCCGCGGTGTCCCTTCAGGGATTCCACGGCCAAAAACTCCTCCGTTACCTCAAAATGGTCATTAATCCCTCTGATAAACATTAACAGCTGAGCGGTGTCCTTTATGTCGTTACTTTCGTCCAGTGCCAAGAAATATCATGTAAATGACTCCGCTGTTTTGTTTAGCCTGCTAGCTAACTCTTCGTCACCGTCCTGCGTGATGAGCTCCTGTTTTCTAACGTGTTCTTCTCTCAGGACACCAGACACCTGCTGTCTCTACCAGCAGACACCTGCTGTCTCTACCAGCAGACACCTGCTGTCTCTACCAGCAGACACCTGCTGTCTCTACCAGCAGACACCTGCTGTCTCTACCAGCAGACACCTGCTGTCTCTACCAGCAGACACCTGCTGTCTCTACCAGCAGACACCTGCTGTCTCTACCAGCAGACACCTGCTGTCTCTACCAGCAGACACCTGCTGTCTCTACCAGCAGACACCTGCTGTCTCTACCAGCAGACACCTGCTGTCTCTACCAGCAGACACCTGCTGTCTCTACCAGCAGACACCTGCTGTCTCTACCAGCAGACACCTGCTGTCTCTACCAGCACTCTTTGAGAAACTCCCCTTCGGAGAAAGACTTGATCCTGTAAACTATCTGCCGACCTCCGAGCGGTCCGTTCCAGCGTTGACTGGTTGTTAGCGCAGTTAGCATGCTTGGTGGAAAAGTGACGTCTGATGTTGTATTCCTTTAAAACTGAAACGGTTTCTTGGTAAATCAGACACACGGCCTTCGACCGGACTTCAGGGAACAAGTATTCAGTCGTCCGTTCCTTATTAAACACTCGGGGCTCGCTGTCGACTTTTCTTTTCTTTGGCCCGTTCATTGTTCCAGATGTGTTCAGAGCAGCAGCAGAGTGACAACAGAGAGCAGCCGGCCTAGTGCGCCACCTGGTGGACCGCCAGGTATTACAGGACAAGGTCAAATGAATGCAATCATAATTATGATATGATTTGATTTGGGTAATTCTGTACCAATCTTCGGCGGGCCGGATTAAAAAGACCAACGGGCCGGATGTGGCCCGCGGGCCGTAGTTTGCCCACCCCTGATCTACAGGAACGTGTTGTTGCAGTGATGTTAGCAGTAAGAGAGAGTTGACTGTCGAGTGTCTCCGAGGTTCTTATCAGTCGGGATAACAGAGTTGTTGAAGGTAGTAGTCAGGTCAAGGGTGGGAGAGTCTTTCTCTGGAAGGAAGAGCAGTTCGGTCTTGTGGAGGTTGATTTCCAGGTGGTGTGAGGACATCCACTGAGAGATGTCAGTCAGACAGACAGAGATTCATGCTGCTACCTGTGTTTCAGATCTGGAAAAGAGAGGATCAGTTGGGTGTCATCAGCATAGCTGTGGTAGGAAAAGACATGCGAGTGAAGGACAGAGCTGAGAGAGTCGGTGTACAGAGAGAAGAGGAGGGGACCCGGGACGGAGCCTTGAGGGACACCAGTAGTGAGAGGACAAGGTTCAGACACAGATCCTCTCCAAGTTACCCAGTAGGTGAGGTCGTTGAGGTAGGATGAGAACAAGGAGAGAGCAGAGCCTGAGACACCGAGGTCCTGAAGGAGGAAAGAAGGATCTGGTGGTTCACTGTGTCCAATGCAGCAGAAGGTCCAGAAGGATCAGGACAGAGGACAGAGAGGCTGCTCTAGCAGTGTGAAGCTGCTCAGAGACAGAAGGAGGACCGTCTCTGTTGAGTGGTCTGTTGAAACCAGACTGGTGGTCAAGAAGGTTATTATGGTGGAGATAGGAGGAGAGTTGGTCAAAGATAGCTCGCTCCAGAGTTTTAGAAAGAAAGGGAAGAAGAGAGACGGTCTGTAGTTGTTTACTTCAGACGGGTTGAGGGGGGGTTTCTTCAGGAGAGGGTTCACTCTCTCCTTCAGAGAGTTCAGGAAACAGACCGTTGACAGAGAAGTGGTGATGAGATGGAGAGAAAAGGAAGAAGGTCTGGAGCAATAGACTGGAGAATGTGAGATGGGATGGGGAGGGGGGGTGGAGGTTACCAAGGTAACAACTTGATTGGGAGACGGGGGGGGGGGGGGGGGTGAAAGAGGAAAGCGAAGGGGATGAAGAAGAAGATGATGGACATGTAGTTATAGAAGCTGGGTTTGAAAATGAGGAGCGTATGTCATCTATCTTTTTAGTAAAGTAGTTGACAAAGTGGCTTGATGGAGGGAGGAGGGGGAGGGGGGGGAGGTTCAAGGAGGTTGGAGAAGATGGAGAAGATGGAGAAGATGGAGAAAATGGAGAAGAGCTGTTTGGTGTTGGAAAATGAGGATTGAATTCTGGTTTGGTAGAATGAGCTTTTGGCTGCAGAGATAGAGGAGAGGAGAGAGGAGGAGGACAGAGAGGAGGAGGACAGAGACAATCAAGAGAGGAAGACAGAGTAGAAAGGAGAGTGTCTGTGGCTGAGTTAGGATGCATGAGGGAGAAAGAGTCAGTTGAAGGGAGGGCAGATAAAACAGAGGAGGGAGAGAGGAGGAGGGAGAGAGGAGGGAGAGAGGACGGAGAGAGGGGGAGGGAGAGGAGGGAGAGAGGAGGGAGAGGAGGGGAGGGAGAGGAGGGAGAGAGGAGGGAGAGGAGGAGGAGGGAGAGAGAGGAAGGAGAGAGAAGGGAGAGAGGAGGGAGAGGGAGGAGAGAGGAGGAGGGAGAGAGGAGGGAGAGGGAGGAGAGAGGAGGAGGGAGAGAGGAGGGAGAGGAGGAGGAGGAGGAGGGAGAGAGGGAGTGAATGTTGTGACTGACAGGTCCAGAGTCTGTTGATGTGGTCAGGTTGTCAGTTAGAGAGAGTCAGAGATAAAGAAGTGGTCGGAGACATGAAGTGGAGTTACAGTGAGGTTAGATGTGGAGCAGTTTCTGGTGAAATATAGTCCAGGTGGTTCCAACCTTTGTGAGGAGGAGGAGAAGGACTGAGGGAGACAGCAAAGGAAGACAGGAAGAGCACAAGGTCAGATGACTTCTCAGTCTGGATGTTAAAGTCACCCAGAAGGACAAGTGGAGGACCATGTTCTGGGACGTTTGACAGGAGGACGTCTAATTCGTCCAAGAAATCTCCCGAAGGACCTGGAGGACGGTAGAGGACAACAATGTTTAATTGTACCGGGTGAGTAACTGTCACAGCATGAAACTCAAGAGACAGTGAGGTAGGAAGTGGAAGTAGGTAAAGAGAAAACCTCCATTTAGGGAGATGAGTAGACCTGTACCCCCCTCCCCCTCCTCCCCCTACCAGGAGGTCTGGGGGTGTGGCTGAAGAAGAAGACAGAGGAGAGAGCAGCAGGGTGGATGTTGTCCAGTGTGATCCAGGTCTCAGTGAGACCAAGGAAGTCCAGAGATGAAGTCTGTCTTCAGCTGACTGACAGTCCAGAGTCCTCCTGTGACGAGGAGTTGGGTATGAGTGGAACGGGTGGGACAGATAACAGAGGAAAGGTTACGGTGTTGGTGTGAACGAGTGAGAGGCCTGTAGTATCTACGAGTAGATATACGCACAGGGACGGGAAGTACACACATACTCAGATAGTAGTACTTATACTCAGCGTCCCCCGAAGACTCCAACGAAAGACTCCTTTGTCTTTATCCTCCGAGTCTTCACATGACCAGTCCTCGCTGACGCTTCAAACACTTCAGACCACACCTCCTGCTCGTTAGACCACACCTCCTGTTCATTAGACCACACCTCCTGCTCATTAGACCACACCTCCTGCTCATTAGACCACACCTCCTGTTCATTCGACCACACCTCCTGCTCGTTAGACCACACCTCCTGTTCATTAGACCACACCTCCTGTTCATTAGACCACACCTCCTGCTCATTAGACCATACCTCCTGTTCATTAGACCACACCTCCTGCTCGTTAGACCAAAACTCCTGCTCGTTAGACCACACCTCCTGTTCATTAGACCACACCTCCTGCTCATTAGACCACACCTCCTGTTCATCAGACCACACCTCCTGCTCGTTAGACCACACCTCCTGCTCGTTAGACCACACCTCCTGCTCGTTAGACCAAAACTCCTGCTCGTTAGCCACACCTCCTGTTCGTTAGACCACACCTCCTGCTCGTTAGACCACACCTCCTGCTCGTTAGACCACACCTCCTGTTCATTAGACCACACCTCCTGCTCGTTAGACCACACCTCCTGCTCGTTAGACCACACCTCCTGTTCTTAGACCACACCTCCTGCTCGTTAGACCACACCTCCTGCTCGTTAGACCTCCCGTCACCAGGTGTTACAAATATGCAGCAATAGAAACTCACCACTGATTACTAAACAAAGAAAACTTTCACAGTCTCTAGATTTTGTCCAAACTTGTCTCAGAGAGTCTTTTTACCTCAAACGGTAGAAAGTCAAATACAACTTAGTCCTTAATAGAATTGAAATAAAGACCAGAAGTTTAACTCTAAACTTGTTCTCTTTGACTCACAGTTACTTGAGTGAAAACAAGAATCCAGTCACAAACAATTCCAGCTACCAAAAAACATCCAAGCTTCAGTAGTCTAGATATCCTAAAACAGCAGATGTAATAATAAACTTTAGCAGAGAAGAGTATTCAAAGATTATACTTTGCTTTAGTTCAAGTGATCCAGCTGGATGTCGTCCTCCAAAAGTCAAAAAAATGCAATTTCCTTCTTTTAGAAAAAAATCTCGTTGAATTGAAGAGATTTACTTTCATCTCCAACTGTCCATCATCTCTACGGTGATCATCTCTGATGTAAATGAAGATATTTAACTCAATTCTGTGAAGTTTCCTTTGAATGAAAATGAATCCCGGCATGTTTCAGCTGCTTGTGGAGGTGAGGTGTTGTGGACCGGAGGTGTTCTGGACCGGAGGTGTTGTGGACCGGAGGTGGAGGTGGAGGTGTTCTGGACCGGAGGCGTTGTGGACCGGAGGTGGAGGTGGAGGTGTTCTGGACCGGAGGCGTTCTGGACCGGAGGTGGAGGTGGAGGTGTTCTGGACCGGAGGCGTTGTGGACCGGAGGTGGAGGTGGAGGTGTTCTGGACCGGAGGCGTTCTGGACCGGAGGTGGAGGTGGAGGTGTTCTGGACCGGAGGCGTTGTGGACCGGAGGTGGAGGTGGAGGTGGAGGTGTTCTGGACCGGAGGTGGAGGTGGAAGTGTTGTGGACTGGAGGCGTTGTGGACCGGAGGTGGAGGTGGAGGTGTTGTGGACCGGAGGTGTTCTGGACCGGAGGTGGAGGTGGAGGTGTTGTGGACCGGAGGCGTTCTGGACCGGAGGTGGAGGTGGAGGTGTTCTGGACCGGAGGCGTTCTGGACCGGAGGTGGAGGTGGAGGTGTTCTGGACCGGAGGCGTTGTGGACCGGAGGTGGAGGTGGAGGTGTTCTGGACCGGAGGCGTTCTGGACCGGAGGTGGAGGTGGAGGTGTTCTGGACCGGAGGCGTTGTGGACCGGAGGTGGAGGTGGAGGTGGAGGTGTTCTGGACCGGAGGTGGAGGTGGAGGTGTTGTGGACTGGAGGCGTTGTGGACCGGAGGTGGAGGTGGAGGTGTTGTGGACCGGAGGTGTTCTGGACCGGAGGTGGAGGTGGAGGTGTTGTGGACCGGAGGCGTTGTGGACCGGAGGTGGAGGTGGAGGTGGAGGTGGAGGTGTTGTGGACCGGAGGCGTTGTGGACCGGAGGTGGAGGTGGAGGTGGAGGTGTTCTGGACCGGAGGTGGAGGTGGAGGTGTTGTGGACCGGAGGCGTTGTGGACCGGAGGTGGAGGTGTTCTGGACCGGAGGCGTTGTGGACCGGAGGTGGAGGTGGAGGTGTTCTGGACCGGAGGCGTTGTGGACCGGAGGTGGAGGTGGAGGTGTTGTGGACCGGAGGCGTTGTGGACCGGAGGTGGAGGTGGAGGTGGAGGTGTTCTGGACCGGAGGTGGAGGTGGAGGTGTTGTGGACCGGAGGCGTTGTGGACCGGAGGTGGAGGTGTTGTGGACCGGAGGCGTTGTGGACCGGAGGTGGAGGTGGAGGTGTTCTGGACCGGAGGCGTTGTGGACCGGAGGTGGAGGTGGAGGTGTTCTGGACCGGAGGCGTTGTGGACCGGAGGTGGAGGTGGAGGTGTTCTGGACCGGAGGTGTTCTGGACCGGAGGTGGAGGTGGAGGTGTTCTGGACCGGAGGTGTTCTGGACCGGAGGTGGAGGTGGAGGTGTTGTGGACCGGAGGTGGAGGTGGAGGAGCGACGTGCTGAGACGTTCTGTCTCGTCTTCAGTCTTTTCTGACTGAGAAACTTCTTCAGTGAACAGCTGATGTTCTGTTGGACGGACGTGAAGCAGGAGAAAGAACTGGCGCTCCTCTCCTCATCTCCTCTCCTCGTCTCATCTCCTCTCCTCCTCTCCCCGCCTCATCTCCATTCCTCCTCTCCTCGTCTCCTCTCCCCATCTCCTCTCCTCATCTCCTCTCCTCGGTCTCATCTTGTCTCCACTCTCGTCTCCTCTCCTCCTCTCCCCGTCTCATCTCCTTTCCTCCTCTCCTCGTCTCCCCGTCTCCTCTTCTCGTCTCCCCGTCTCCTCTCGTCTCCTCTCCTCCTCTCCCTGTCTCATCTTGTCTCCGCTCTCGTCTCCTCTCCCTGTCTCCTCTCCTCATCTCCTTGTCTCCTTTCCCCGCCTCCTCTCCTCGTCTCCTCTCCCCATCTCCTCTCCTTGTCTCCTTTCCCCGTCTCCTCTCATCTCCTCTCCTCGTCTCCTCTCATTGTCTCCTCTCCCCGCCTCATCTCCTTGTCTCCCCATCTCCTCTCCTCTCCCCCCTCCCCTCTCCCCGTCCCCTCTCCTCGTCTCCTCTCCCCATCTCCTCTCCTCTCCCCCTCCCCTCTCCCCGTCCCCTCTCCTCGTCTCCTCTCCCCGTCTCCTCTCCTCGTCTCCTCTCCCCATCTCCTCTCATTGTCTCCTCTCCCCGCCTCATCTCCTTGTCTCCCCGTCTCCTCTCCTCCTCTCGTCTCCTCCTCTCCCTGTCTCCTCTCCTCATCTCCTTGTCTCCTTTCCCTGCCTCCTCTCCCCGTCCCCTCTCCTCGCCTCCTCCTCTCCCCATCTCCTCTCCTTGTCTCCTTTCCCCGTCTCCTCTCATCTCCTCTCCTCGTCTCCTCTCATTGTCTCCTCTCCCCGCCTCATCTCCTTGTCTCCCCATCTCCTCTCCTCTCCCCGTCTCCTCTCCTTGTCTCCTCGTCTCCTTTCCCCACCTCATCTCCTTTCCTCCTCTCCTCTCCTCCTCTCCCTGTGTCCTCTCCTCATCTCCTTGTCTCCTTTCCCCATCTCCTCTCCTTGTCTCCTTTCCCCGTCTCCTCTCATCTCCTCTCATTGTCTCCTCTCCCCGCCTCATCTCCTTGTCTCCTCTCCCCGTCTCCTCTCCTTGTCTCCTCTCCTCTCCTTGTCTCCTTTCCCCGTCTCCTCTCATCTCATCTCCTCGTCTCCTCTCCCCGCCTCATCTCCTTGTCTCCCCATCTCCTCTCCTCTCCCCGTCTCCTCTCCTTGTCTCCTCGTCTCCTCTCCTTGTCTCCTTTCCCCGCCTCATCTCCTTTCCTCCTCTCCTCGTCTCCTCTCCTCGTCTCTCCATCTCCTTTCCTCCTCTCCTCGTCTCCTCTCCTCCTCTCCCCGTCTCGTCTCCTTTCCTCATCTACTCGTCTCCTCTCCTCGTCTCCTTTCCTCGTCTTGTCTTGTCTCCTCCTCCAGCCCGGTTCAGACCGGTTCGATCCTGTTCAGACGGTCCGGTCCGGTTCGGTTCGGTCCGGTTCAGACGGTCCGGTTCGGTCCGGTCCGGTTCAGACGGCTCCAACCATTGAAGATAACACTTTGGTAGAAAACTGAACTGCAGCTTCACATGTTGGACGAACCGACGTCTTCCTGATCAGGGAGGAAACGTTACAAACATGGCGCCGCTCAATTTGAAATCTACGGTGTCCCGGGAGGACAAACAGTGAGCGCTGCTGGATTCTCTGGAGGAGAGTGAGCTCAACACCACCACCTGTTGGTGCATTTAAGATACTGCAGCACATCGACAGCAGATTAAAGAGCTCAGCTGATTTAGGAGCAAATTAACTTTTACAAATTAATTTCGATAAAACTAAAAGTGAAAACAGGTTTTTAAGAACAACTGTGACGGCATTAGTTTAAACAGTCTGTATAATAATGAGATTATTGGATTATTGATCCTCGGAGGTCTTTAAACGTCCCTCATGTGTCTCCATATAGATTTTCCATCAGCTGAGATTGGACACAGAAGAAGTTTCAGGTAAACACACCTGAAGTTAAAAGATCAGAATGAGAACAGAGAAGTTTACAATAACATTTTATTTATAGATTTAAATCACAACACAAGTTATTAAAAGAAATTTACATGTTCACACAAGTCAACGTTTCACAGTCGATCGTTTCTATTCTAACAGGAGACGAGGACAGTTGGACAGGACGCCCTGAAACGTCCTGCTGGGACATTCAGATGGAGGTTTAACTGCTGCTCCATCACTGCTGATCTGCTCTACAGCGCACAGGCTCCCCCTGGTGGCCAACGTGTTCCCTCAGTTATCAATCATCAACCAATCAAATCATTTCCTTCGTTCTGAACTCTTCTGATTGTTTGTTTCTATAACTTGGATTCAGGAGGTGAAACGTCACATCTCAGGTGAGTTGTGAAGAAGTCCTGGATCTTCCTCCACAGGTGGACCTCGGCGGCTGCGTGGGCTCTGGGCTCGCCCCCCCACAGGACCGGCCGGCCCACCATGCTGTGGAAGCTGGAGGGACAGTAGGGTCCGTACGGAGGCTCCAGGAAGTGTCCCGCTCCAGGATAGGACACGCTCTCATAGTTGTCCTTCCCGTGTGTCTTCAGTCTGTCCACCATCTGGTCCATGTACGACTTGCTGTCCCAGTTCTGGTCGTCCTCCGCGGCCGCGAACAGGAAGTGTCCTGTGGCCCGTTCGATGGGGACCAGGGCGTCCCGGTTCTCCTCCGCTAGCGTGCTGGGGACACAGTGTTTGGTGATGACGGCTCCCGACGCGGTGGAAACTATTTTCTTTGGCTCAAACTTGAGGGTGGGGAGGATCTGGCTGTTCCTGTAGTGGAGGGGGAGAGCTGTGTTGGCAGAACAGCCGTTGATCCACACGGTGGCCTCCACACCTGGCAGGTAGGACGCCACCGACAGAGCCAGGTCTCCACTCTTAGAGAGGGAGACCACACCCACTCCTCTGCTGCCCACCTGTGGACCAACGGGGACATTACACCCAGATCATGTTTAATAGAAGCGGTCCTATCGGAGGTTTGTCCTGCGCTCCTCCAACAACTCACCCCGTCTTGTTTCTTTAAAAACTCCAGCGCTTCTTCAAAGTAGTCCAGATGGATCTCCGTGGTGTTCTTCGCCTGCTCGTCGCGGCCGTACAGCGACACGGTCAGAACCAGGAACCCTCGGGTGGCCAGCAGCGCCGCTCTCTTCTCCGACAGACCGCCACCTAAGGTGTACAGGTCCAACACGGCCGGGAACGGACCTCCACCTAGTCACACGGGACACGAGTCACATGACTGATGAGATGAAGTAGAACCAGCAGTCGTTACAAATATCAGAAAACCCTGTTTCAAAAAACACAATAAAAACAGAATGTAACGATTTGTAAATCACAGAAACTCAAACAGACCAAAGAAAACACATCAAATGTTGAAACTGAGACATTTTATTGTTTTATAAAAAATATCTTATTGTGAATCTGATGTCAGCATCACGTCTCTATAAGTTGTTCCAGGATCATGTTCACCACTGAGCTGCATCAACTCTTCTTTTAACAACACTCTGGAAACCTTTGGGAACTGAGGAGACCAGTTTCTGGAGTTTTGAAAGTGAAATGTGGTCCCATTCTGGCCTGATAGAGGATTTCAGCTGCTCAACAGTTCAGGGTCTCCTTTGTTGTATTGTTCATGTCCTGATGCTCCAGATGTTTTCAATGATTGACAGGTCTGGACTGCAGGAGGCCAGTTTATCAGCGGACTCTTCTACTAGAGAACCATGCTGTTGGAATACGTGCAGAATGTGGTTGGACGTTGTTCTGCTGAAATAAACAAGACCTTCCCTGAAAGAGACGTTGTCTGGATGGCAGCATATGTTGCTCCAAAACCTGAATATATCATTCAGCATTAATGCTTCCTTCCAGATGTTCAAGCTACCCATGCCATGTGCACTAATGCATCCCTGTACCATCACAGATGCTGGCTTTAGAACTGAGCTGATAACAAGCTGGATGGTCCCTCTCCTCTTTAACCTGGAGGATGCAGCGTCCATGATTTCCAAACAGAATCTCAGATTGTGATCCATCAGACCTCAGGACAGTTGTCCACTTCACCTCAGTCCATCTTCAATGATCTCGGTCCAGAGAAGGCGGCGGTGTTTCTGGATCATGTTTCTATCTGGTTTCTTCTTTGGAGAGTTTTAACATCATTTGTGGACGCAGCGATGAACTGTGTTCACAGACGATGGTTTCCACAAGTGTTCCTGAGCCCATGCAGTGATTTCCACTCCAGAATAGTGTCTGTTTGAAGGCCGGTCGCTGGAATCAAATTCAAAATAAGGAAATATTTTTCATAAAACAATAAACGTTCTGAGTTTAAGGACACCAACCTGGAGGAGTGAACAGGACTCCTCGGAGGTTCCCCTGTTGGACCGGGACCCGGCTGACACCGTCTCCCATCAGAAGCCTCTCATTGGTCGCCTCCGCCAGCATCCTGCCCTCCCCCTCCCCCTCCCCCTGGTGCACAGAGAACTTCACCACGTGGGGGTTCAGAGCTTTGTTCTTGGAGAAGAACTTGTGCAGAGTGTGAGGCCTCATGGACCACAGCAGACCCATGGGTTCAACCCCCACGTAGCTCCCCCCCAGCGAGGGGTCCGTGTCCAGGTCCACCTCCCCGTCCCCGTCGGCCCTGTAGGAGGCCGAGGAGCTGAACTCCACTCCTCTGTCGTCGCTCGATCTGGCTCTCATGGTGACCACCTGCCTCGACCTCAGCCCGCCCAGCTTCACCTGGACGGGCTCGTCAAACAAACACCTGGCGCTGGGCAGCAGCCTCAGTCGCACCTGGGAGGACATGTTCTGGAGGTTTGGACTAAAAAAAAACCATTTCATTACACTCTGAATCTGTTTATTAATTATTATTATTATTATTAAAACACTTTGTTTATCATTGAGACTGTTTGCATATTTTCTTCTTTCTATTTATTTCCACTTCTCCTGATTTACCAATCAAAGCTGTTTAATGTACAAAGATATTTCTTACTAGCTTGTGTTGTTTTTTTATACTTTGTGAGATCATCATCATCATAAAGACCAAACCAGCTGTTTTAAAGGTCAGCGACTCAAATTACTGACATTAAAACGCTTTTAATCTCTGTTGAGTTGCAGTTGATTATTTACAGAAGATGACATCAGTGTCAGTGAAAGGATGTTTTTATTACACATTTTAATAATAAATGATTGAATATAGAATTATGTTTTTAAACAAAATATTGGATGAAATAAATTTATGATGATTCTCGTGCATGCAAAAGCACATTTTTTTTTAATTTTTTTTTATTGAAATAAATAAAACTAAAATAATGTTTTTGCTTCCTTTCTCTTTAATTCTCAGATTCTAGCTGTGGCCACGTGACGGGGACCCGAGCCCCATGTTGGACACCACTAACGCTGGGTAAACTTGACGTCACTAAACATTCAGACACGTTCAGAACCTCCTCACAAGTTTTTCCAGCGAGTCTGTTTCGTATTTAACGCGGGAACAGAGGCCTCACCTGCACACGGAGGACAGGTGAAGCTCGTCTTCTTCTTCTCTGCTTCCGGTTCTTTATTTTAAACCCTGTGATATTAAAACAAACGATAACAGACAGAAACTCCCAGCGTCTCCTCGGAAAAAGTAAACATCCAACGAAACCGGAAGCTGTGTTCTTCTTTTCTTTTCTTTTGCGTTTTATGGCGGATGGCATCCAGCGAAAGGTGCATTACCGCCACCTACTGTATAGGAGTGTAGTTACCGATCCCCTTACAGACAAACAAACGGGATGTCTCCATCTGAAGACGGACGCGGGACGTCTCCATCTGAAGACGGACGCGGGATGTCTCCACCTGAAGACGGACGCGGGATTACTATATACAATATACTAATTACTATATAAAATATACTAATTACTATATACTGTATACAATATACTAATTACTATCTACTATATACAATATACTAATTACTATTTACTATATACAATATACTAATTACTATCAACTATATACAATATACTAATTACTATCTACTATATACAATATGCTAATTGATATATACTATATACAATATACTAATCACTATATACTATGTACAATATACTAATTACTATATACTCTACAATATACTAATTACTATATACTAATTACTATATACTATATACAATATACTAATTACTATATACAAATTACTATATACTATGTACAATATACTAATTACTATATACTCTACAATATACTAATTACTATATACTAATTACTATATACAATATACTAATTACTATGTACTATATAGTAATTACTACATACTAATTACTATACACAATATGCTAATTACTATATAATATACTAATTACTATATACAATATACTAATTACTATATATTATATACTAATTACTATACACTATATACAATATACTAATTACTATATACGATATACTAATTACTATATACTAACTATATACAATATACTAATTACTATATACTATTTACAATATACTAATTACTATTTACTATATACTATTTACAATATACAATATATTATATACTATTTACTATATACTATTTACAATATACTAATTACTATATACTATCTACTAATTTGTATAGTGTTTTGTACATCGTAAATAGTATATTGTAAATAGTATATAGTAAATAGTATATAGTATATTGTAAATATTATATAGTGTTTTGTACATAGTAAATAGTATACAGTATATTGTAAATAGTACATAGTAAATAGTATATAGTATGTTGTATATAGTATATAGTAAATAGTATGTAGTATATTGTAAATAGTATATAGTATATTGTAAATAGTACATTGTAAATAGTATATAGTATATTGTAAATAGTATATAGTATATTGTATATAGTATATTGTAAATAGTATATAGTATATTGTAAAAAGTATATAGTATATTGTATAGAGTATATTGTAAATAGTACATAGTAAATAGTATATAGTATATTGTAAATAGTATATAGTAAATAGTATGTAGTATATTGTAAATAGTATATAGTATATTGTAAATAGTACATTGTAAATAGTATATAGTATATTGTAAATAGTATATAGTATATTGTAAAAAGTATATAGTATATAGTATATTGTAAATAGTATATAGTAAATAGTATATAGTAAATAGTATATAGTATATTGTAAATAGTATATAGTATATTGTATATAGTATATTGTAAATAGTATATAGTATATTGTAAAAAGTATATAGTATATTGTATATAGTATATTGTAAATAGTATATAGTAAATAGTATATAGTAAATAGTATATAGTATATTGTAAATAGTATATAGTATATTGTAAATAGTATATAGTAAATAGTATGTAGTATATTGTAAATAGTATATAGTAAATAGTATACAGTATATTGTATATAGTATATTGTAAATAGTATATAGTAAATAGTATGTAGTATATTGTAAATAGTATATAGTAAATAGTATATAGTATATTGTAAATAGTATATAGTATATTGTATATAGTATATTGTAAATAGTATATAGTAAATAGTATATAGTATATTGTAAATAGTATATAGTATATTGTATATAGCATATTGTAAATAGTATATAGTAAATAGTATATAGTATATCATAAATAGTATATTGTAAATAGTATATAGTAAATAGTATATAGTATATTGTAAATATTATATAGTGTTTTGTACATAGTAAATAGTATACAGTATATTGTAAATAGTACATAGTAAATAGTATATAGTATATTGTAAATAGTATATAGTAAATAGTATGTAGTATATTGTAAATAGTATATAGTATATTGTAAATAGTACATTGTAAATAGTATATAGTATATTGTAAATAGTATATAGTATATTGTATATAGTATATTGTAAATAGTATATAGTATATTGTAAAAAGTATATAGTATATTGTATATAGTATATTGTAAATAGTACATAGTAAATAGTATATAGTATATTGTAAATAGTATATAGTAAATAGTATGTAGTATATTGTAAATAGTATATAGTATATTGTAAATAGTACATTGTAAATAGTATATAGTATATTGTAAATAGTATATAGTATATTGTAAAAAGTATATAGTATATTGTATATAGTATATTGTAAATAGTATATAGTAAATAGTATATAGTATATTGTAAAAAGTATATAGTATATTGTATATAGTATATTGTAAATAGTATATAGTATATTGTAAAAAGTATATAGTATATTGTATATAGTATATTGTAAATAGTATATAGTAAATAATATATAGTAAATAGTATATAGTATATTGTAAATAGTATATAGTATATTGTAAATAGTATATAGTAAATAGTATGTAGTATATTGTAAATAGTATATAGTAAATAGTATACAGTATATTGTATATAGTATATTGTAAATAGTATATAGTAAATAGTATGTAGTATATTGTAAATAGTATATAGTAAATAGTATATAGTATATTGTAAATAGTATATAGTATATTGTATATAGTATATTGTAAATAGTATATAGTAAATAGTATGTAGTATATTGTAAATAGTATATAGTATATTGTATATAGCATATTGTAAATAGTATATAGTAAATAGTATATAGTATATCATAAATAGTATATTGTAAATAGTATATAGTAAATAGCATATAGTATATAGTACATTGTAAATAGTATATAGTATATAGTAAATAGTAAAAAGTGTTTTTGTATATTGTCAATAGTATATTGTATATATAGATCAAGAAAAAAATTAAAACTGCAAGCGGGAACATGAGGACCTTCGTGTGCTGCACGTCGGGAAGCCGGCGGCCCCGACCCACTGGATCCCCGACCCGCTGGATCCCCGACCAGCTGGATCCCCGACCCGCTGGATCCCCGACCCACTGGATCCCCGACCCTCTGGATCCCCGACCAGCTGGATCCCCGACCCTCTGGATCCCCGACCCTCTGGATCCCCGACCAGCTGGATCCCCGACCCGCTGGATCCCCGACCCGCTGGATCCCCGACCCGCTGGATCCCCGACCAGCTGGATCCCCGACCCGCTGGATCCCCGACCAGCTGGATCCCCGACCTGCAGCGTGCGAGGGCCGCAGATCACTGCTTGCAGTTTTAATTCTGATTATATTCGATAACATTTGGAGCCTCAAAGTTACACTTCTTATATGTTTTATGTTAGTGAATACTTCCATCTTTCAGTCGCAGTTAATTAACGCAGATTCAAACAATCTCCACAATATTTGCAGCAGCTTGTAGTTTCGCAAAATTCCTGCAATATTTCTGTAAAAACCATCATTACATCACAAAGTCTCCTATAAATATAAATAAAACTGACTTATTTCAGTTTCAACCAACAAGAATGAAGTGAGATGAAGAGGTTAGCGGTTAGCTGTTAGCTACAGCTTCATATTGAGCATATTGATCTTAAAGTCACTGTGAAGTTTACATCCCTAAATGTTAAACACAAACAATCAATAAAATCTGATGTTTAACACGTATGATTATGTGATGTTCACTATCTCCATCTCAGTTGTGGCTCCGCCCCCTTTCAAACATGATAAACCACCATAAAGACGTCTGACCTTCGGTTGCTGCTGTAACAAGTCCACGGCCTCTTCAAAGACATCCGGATGGATCTCCTTCATGCTGGACTCTTTGTTGAGGAACACAGAGATGGACAGAACCTTTGCCTTTGTTGGCCAGCAGAGACGCTCTCTTGTCACACCTCAAGGTGCACAGGTCCAACACGGTGGGGAACCGTATGTCTCCTGGGGGACATCAAACAAGAGAGGACGTGAGACGAGAGAGGACGGGTCAGAGAGAAAGAGGACGGGTCAGAGAGAGAGGACAGGTCAGAGGGGACGGGTCAGAGAGAAAGAGGACGGGTCAGAGAGAGAGAGGACGGGTCAGAGAGAGGACGGGTTAGAGAGAGAGAGGACGGGTCTGAGAGAGAGGACAGGTCAGAGGGGACGGGTCAGAGAGAAAGAGGACGGGTCAGAGAGAGAGGACAGGTCAGAGGGGACGGGTCAGAGAGAAAGAGGACGGGTCAGAGAGAGAGAGGACGGGTCAGAGAGAAAGAGGACGGGTCAGAGAGAGAGGACAGGTCAGAGAGGACGGGTCAGAGAGGACGGGTCAGAGAGAGAGGATGGGTCAGAGAGGACGGGTCAGAGAGAGAGGATGGGTCAGAGAGAAAGAGGACGGGTCAGAGAGAGAGGACAGGTCAGAGAGGACGGGTCAAAGAGAAAGAGGACGGGTCAGAAAGAGAGGACAGGTCAGAGAGGACGGGTCAGAGAGAAAGAGGACGGGTCAGAAAGAGAGGACAGGTCAGAGAGGACGGGTCAAAGAGAAAGAGGACGGGTCAGAGAGAGAGGACAGGTCAGAGGGGACGGGTCAGAGAGAGAGGACAGATCAGAGGGGACGGGTCAGAGAGAAAGAGGACGGGTCAGAGAGAGAGAGGACGGGTCAGAGAGAGGACGGGTTAGAGAGAGAGAGGACGGGTCCGAGAGAGAGGACAGGTCAGAGGGGACGGGTCAGAGAGAAAGAGGACGGGTCAGAGAGAGAGGACAGATCAGAGAGGACGGGTCAGAGAGGACGGGTCAGAGAGGACGGGTCAGAGAGAGAGGATGAGTCAGAGAGAAAGAGGACGGGTAAGAGAGAGAGGACAGGTCAGAGAGGACGGGTCAAAGAGAAAGAGGACGGGTCAGAAAGAGAGGACAGGTCAGAGAGGACGGGTCAGAGAGAAAGAGGACGGGTTAGAGAGAGAGAGGACGGGTCAGAGAGAGAGGACGGGTCAGAGAGAGAGAGGACGGGTCCGAGAGAGAGGACAGGTCAGAGGGGACGGGTCAGAGAGAGAGGACAGGTCAGAGGGGACGGGTCAGAGGGAAAGAGGACGGGTCAGAGAGAGAGAGGACGGGTCAGAGAGAGAGGACGGGTCAGAGAGAGAGAGGACGGGTCCGAGAGAGAGGACAGGTCAGAGAGGACGGGTCAGAGAGAAAGAGGACGGTTCAGAGAGAGAGGACAGGTCAGAGAGGACGGGTCAGAGAGAAAGAGGACGGGTCAGAGAGAGAGGACGGGTCAGAGAGAGAGAGGACGGGTCAGAAAGAGAGGACAGGTCAGAGAGGACGGGTCAGAGAGAGAGGATGGGTCAGAGAGGACGGGTCAGATAGAAAGAGGACGGGTCAGAGAGGACGGGTCAAAGAGAAAGAGGACGGGTCAGAAAGAGAGGACAGGTCAGAGAGGACGGGTCAGAGAGGACGGGTCAGAGAGAAAGAGGACGGGTCAGAAAGAGAGGACAGGTCAGAGAGGACGGGTCAAAGAGAAAGAGGACGGGTCAGAAAGAGAGGACAGGTCAGAGAGGACGGGTCAGAGAGGATGGGTCAGAGAGGACGGGTCAGAGAGAAAGAGGACGGGTCAGAAAGAGAGGACAGGTCAGAGAGGACGGGTCAGAGAGAAAGAGGACGGGTCAGAAAGAGAGGACAGGTCAGAGAGGACGGGTCAGAGAATCTGGGACTCCTGCATGTTTACATCCTGTTAGAGTGAATCTGCTGCAGCTTCACCAGTTCAACATCCACGTCTGTTCCCATCGACTATAACTGAATATAGAACCTGTTTCCATGGCGACGCCTCCTCCACCCTCCTCGGCTCTACTAGGTTTTAGTACCAGGAGCTTTTCTGGATGTTGTTCTCCACTGCAGACGGTTCAGTATGGCCTGAAACTACGGAGATGTGAACAGAGCACACTGTAACTGAATATAGAACCCGTTTCCATGGCAACAAGTGAAACTACGGAGATGTGAACAGAGCACACTGTAACTGAATATAGAACCCGTTTCCATGGCAACAAGTGAAACTACGGAGACGTGAACAGAGCACACTGTAACTGAATATAGAACCCGTTTCCATGGCAACAAGTGAAACTACCGAGACGTGAACAGAGCACACTGTAACTGAATATAGAACCCGTTTCCATGGCAACAAGTGAAACTACCCAGACGTGAACAGAGCAGAACGCCGGCTCCTCCTGCAGGTTGATCTTTCACACCGTCTCGTCTCACTGCGTGTTTCACCTTCTACCTTCTCTGATCTTTGGAGCCATAAATGATCTGTGTTTTCCCCGATGACTTCAAAGTCGTTGAAGATTTGTATTTTTTGTTAATTATCACATTCAAATCGTGAATGTTTACTGCTTTGTTCCCACTTTAGTGAACATGTACAGCGGATCACCTGCAGGTCTGAGCTGCGTTCAGGTTCTCTGCCTCTCTGTGAGGACAGAACCATCACTGATGCTGCTCACCTGAGATCCAGCAGGTGAGTGAAGACGACTGGGAGGATGATGAAAGGAGGATTAATGGAGGACGTTGTCTTCAAGTCAGCTGGAAAGAATCTGAAATACAGACGGACACCAACCTGGAGGAGTGAACAGGACTCCTCGGAGGTTCCCCTGTTGGACCGGGACCGGCTGACACCGTCTCCCATCAGAAGCCTCTCATTGGTCGCCTCCGCCAGCATCCTGCCCTCCCCCTCCTCCTGGTGCACAGAGAACTTCACCACGTGGGGGTTCAGAGCTTTGTTCTTGTAGAAGAACTTGTGCAGAGTGTGAGGCCTCATGGACCACAGCAGACCCATGGGTTCAACCCCCACGTAGCTCCCCCCCCCAGCGAGGGGAAAATGTCTGGAACTACAACACATCCAACATGCAGACAGTCAGTAAGACAACAGAGAAACCTAAAGATCCAGAACACTCTGGGACAAAGACAGCTGATTCATATTATAGTTACTCTCAATAAATTCATTTTTTTTGTTTTTTAACTTCATGCAGACAGTTTGAACTTTAATAAATAAAGTATTAATGAGGTTGAATGCCTTAATGTGTTGCTATAAACACAGCAGCAGACTGGAGGCTGAGGGTGGAATTACAGCCACAGCAGCTGTCAATCTCAGGGACATGTGAATACCTTCAAACAGAATCCCATTCAAAAATATGACCATTTAAATTTTCTCTATTAATAAGCGACAACAAAGGCCATAATATCCAACCAGGATAAAATGTGATGAATCTCTGGGTTCTTCTGGAAAATTCAGCATTGAAGTCGTCCACCAAATAACACGTTAATAATCTCTGAACTCAACACAGACATGTTGCAGGCCAAAGGTCGGGAACAGACGGGCTGCGTTTCTGCTGGTAAAGTGAACATTTCAGGCTGCAAAGGTGGAAACTATTTATTATATTTAACCATGACATTTTTGAAAAAAAATACAATTTGTTGAAAATAGGTTTTGTAAAGGCTGTAAAGTTTAATCAGAGTTGATTTATAGAGAGATGAGTGGGCTCCTCTCAGAACAGTTAGAATATAAATAGACAGAATTTTAAACTTATCTGAGGACACAGCTTGTTTCTTGTCCCTAAAAGTTACCTTGTTTTGTTTTGGGTCATTTTTAATAATCTTCGTGGATATAAATTAAAAAAATCATTTCAAACTTTAATTCTAAAAACATTTTTATAAGTTTGCATTTAAAAATGTAAAGTCTTATAAACCAAATCTGTGAACTGACCACAGACTGAATAACGAACTCACTGACCCGGAGTGATCCAGTGAAACACACCAGAGGCTCCAGGTGTTCCCAGTCAGTCGCCAACTCCTTTGGCTCCGCCCCCTCTCCTCCCACCATCAAAACAAACTGCTGCTAGCTCACCGCAACAGGAAACAATCACAAAATAATTGTGTGAAATCCTGGAAGGACATAGTTCGGATAAAACAAGCAAATTAAGACACTTATAATTTCTTAAACACAATCTCAGATTGTTATGATATAAACTATCTTCAATGTTACCTAAAGATAACTAATGTTATATTCTGAGTGCAGTAAAGGAGACGAGAGACCGGAGAGCGTTTCAGCTTTTAATTCACTAAGAAGTCTTTTATCACAAAGAAAGTCTTGAAAATGCAGACGAGAATTTCTGGATATAAACTGTACACAAAAAGCAGGAAAGGCACTCTGCATCCATGTTCAGCACCCGACCCGCACCAGAACCCACTCCAGAACCCACACCAGAACCTACTCCAGAACCCACACCAGATCCCACACTAGAACCCACACCAGAACTCACAGCTCAGCACGACTCGACTCCCAGGGAGTCACGTCGAGTCCAGACAGCACAGGAAACAGTTTTTACAGAGTCACAAACACACACACACACACACACACACACATACACACACACACACACACACACACACACACACACACACACACACACACACACACACACACACACACACACACACACACACACGTTGACACAGATACATACGTTATATACAACCGATCACAACCACAGCATCACTGACCACACACCTCCTGTTTCCTCACGAGTCCCCCAGTGGTGACCTGAGACACTCCTACAGGCAGGAGGACCTGTCCGGGTGTGTCCACCTGTCCGTGTGTCTCCACCTGTCATCACAGGTAGTTAAAAAAGTAAAACGTGACTAGAAGCGAGTTCCTCATCCTGCTGCGTTGGTTCCTTCGGACCAGCTCCATCTGGACTAGCTCCACCTGGACCAGCCAGCTCCACCTGGACGTCCCCCTCGTCTCCGTCTCGTCCGTCCCCTCCTCTTTTTAAAACAGTCCTTTGGCCTTCTTCAGGTTCACCTGCTTCCACCCTGGTAGACCTTCGTATTCCTCCCTCTTCATCTCCAGCGCCCTCTGCAGGAGGAACAACGACACGACATCCGTCACTTCCTGATTTTAAAACCCAACACGTCTCTGAGACTGCAGAAGGTTTCGTTTACAGGTGAACTGTCTGTGTGAAGATGTTCACCTGGTGGAGGTCTGAGGACCTCCGAGGACCTCTGAGGAGAGAGGTGATGAAGAGTGTGGTGAGGATGGAGAGAGGTGATGAAGAGTGTGGTGAAGATGAAGAGGGTGCTGAAGATAAAGAGAGGTGATGAAGAGGAGGGTGAGGAAGAGTGTGGTGAAGATAAAGAGGATGAGGAAGAGTGTGGTGAAAATTAAGAGGTAAGGAAGAGGAGGGTGAGGAAGAAGAGGATGAGGAATAGGAGGGTGAGAAAGAAGAGGATGAGGAAGAGGAGGGTGAGGTTCTCCAGAGAAGGACAGAATGAGACGAGCAGCTCGTCTTACCTGAATCCACCTACACACTCATCTGTAAGGTGACAGTTAGAGGAAGTTAGAGGATCATAGGGTTACATTACATTATCTTACTTTATATTACATTACATTATCTTACTTTATATTACATTATATTACTTTATATTACATTACATTACATTACTTTATATTACATTACATTACATTATATTACTTTATATTACATTACATTATCTTACTTTATATTACATTATATTACATTACATTACATTACTTTATATTACATTACATTACATTATATTACTTTATATTACATTACATTACGTTACTTTATATTACATTACATTACGTTACTTTATATTACATTACATCATGTTACTTTATATTACATTACTTTATATTATATTACATTATATTACATTATATTACATTACATTATATTACTTTATATTACATTACATTACTTTATATTACATTACATTATGTTACTTTATATTACATTACATTATGTTACTTTATATTACATTACTTTATATTATATTACATTATATTACTTTATATTACATTACATTATATTACTTTATATTACATTACATTACTTTAAATTACATTACATTACATTACATTATATTACTTTATATTACATCACATTACTTTAAATTACATTACATTACATTACTTTATGTTACATTACATTACATTATATTACTTTATATTACATCACATTATATTACTTTATATTACATTACGTTACTTTATATTACATTACATTATATTACTTTATATTACATCACATTATATTACATTACATTACTTTATATTACATTACATTATATTACTTTATGTTACATCACATTATATTGCTTTATATTACATTATATTACTTTATATTACATTACGTTACTTTATATTACATTATATTACTTTATATTACATTATATTACTTTACTTTATATTACATTACATTACATTATATTACATTACATTATATTACTTTAGATTACATTACATTACATTATATTACATTACATTATATTACATTACATTACTTTATATTACATTATATTACTTTATATTACATTACATTATATTACATTATATTACTTTATATTACGTTATATTACTTTATATTACATTATATTACTTTATATTACGTTATATTACTTTATATTACATTATATTACTTTATATTACATTACATTACATTATCTTACTTTATATTACATTATATTACTTTATATTACATTACATTACATTACTTTATATTACATTACATTATATTACTTTATATTACATTACATTATCTTACTTTATATTACATTATATTACTTTATATTACATTACATTACATTACTTTATATTACATTACATTACATTATATTACTTTATATTACATTACATTACGTTACTTTATATTACATTACATTACGTTACTTTATATTACATTATATTATGTTACTTTATATTACATTACTTTATATTATATTACATTATATTACTTTATATTACATTACATTATATTACTTTATATTACATTACATTACTTTAAATTACATTACATTACATTATATTACTTTATATTACATTACATTACTTTAAATTACATTACATTACATTACTTTATGTTACATTACATTACATTATATTACTTTATATTACATCACATTATATTACTTTATATTACATTACGTTACTTTATATTACATTACATTATATTACTTTATATTACATCACATTATATTACATTACATTACTTTATATTACATTACATTATATTACTTTATGTTACATCACATTATATTACTTTATATTACATTATATTACTTTATATTACATTACGTTACTTTATATTACATTATATTACTTTATATTACATTATATTACTTTACTTTATATTACATTACATTATATTACATTACATTATATTACTTTAGATTACATTACATTACATTATATTACATTACATTATATTACATTACATTACTTTATATTACATTATATTACTTTATATTACATTACATTATATTACATTATATTACTTTATATTACGTTATATTACTTTATATTACATTATATTACTTTATATTACGTTATATTACTTTATATTACATTATATTACTTTATATTACATTACATTACATTATATTACTTTATATTACATTCCATTACATTAAATTACTTTATATTACATTACATTATATTACATTACTTTATATTACATTACATTACTTTATATTACATTACATTATATTGCTTTATATTACATTATATTACTTTATATTACATTATATTATGTTATATTACTTTATATTACATTATATTACTTTATATTACATTACATTACATTACTTTATATTACATTACATTACATTATATTACTTTATATTACATTACATTACGTTACTTTATATTACATTACATTACGTTACTTTATATTACATTACATTATGTTACTTTATATTACATTACTTTATATTATATTACATTATATTACTTTATATTACATTACATTATATTACTTTATATTACATTACATTACTTTAAATTACATTACATTACATTACTTTATATTACATTACATTACATTATATTACTTTATATTACATTACATTACTTTAAATTACATTACATTACATTACTTTATGTTACATTACATTACATTATATTACTTTATATTACATCACATTATATTACTTTATATTACATTACGTTACTTTATATTACATTACATTATATTACTTTATATTACATCACATTATATTACATTACATTACTTTATATTACATTACATTATATTACTTTATGTTACATCACATTATATTACTTTATATTACATTATATTACTTTATATTACATTACGTTACTTTATATTACATTATATTACTTTATATTACATTATATTACTTTACTTTATATTACATTACATTATATTACATTACATTATATTACTTTAGATTACATTACATTACATTATATTACATTACATTATATTACATTACATTACTTTATATTACATTATATTACTTTATATTACATTACATTATATTACATTATATTACTTTATATTACGTTATATTACTTTATATTACATTATATTACTTTATATTACGTTATATTACTTTATATTACATTATATTACTTTATATTACATTACATTACATTATATTACTTTATATTACATTCCATTACATTAAATTACTTTATATTACATTACATTATATTACATTACTTTATATTACATTACATTACTTTATATTACATTACATTACTTTATATTACATTACATTATATTACTTTATATTACATTATATTATGTTATATTACTTTATATTACATTATATTACTTTATATTATGTTATATTACATTATATTACGTTATATTACTTTATATTACATTATATTACATTATATTACGTTATATTACAGCACATTACATTACATTATATTATATTACATCACATTATATTATATTATATTATATTATATTATATTATATTATATTATATTATATTATATTATATTATATCATTATATTATATCATTATATCCAGTGATGATGAACTTGTATTTCTGATGAACATCAATTTTCAGTGTTTGATTTGTTTCCTGTTTTAGTTTGAAATCCCGTTCCTCTTAAACGGATCTAAAATTGTGATGAGTAGACAGAAACGTGTTTGTTGTCAGAATAAATGCGAGCGTGTGTTTTCAGGTGTACCTGGAAGTCCTGGTCCGACAGGTAGATCTCCAGCCGCAGCGGGTCCACTCCCTCGGGGAGCGGCCGGGCCTGCAGCTCATCCAGAGGGAAGGAGTTCTGACAGAGCCGGGCCAACACGTCCTCCACCAGGATGATCTGGTTACACACCTCCGCCTCCTGCAGGGCACACAGCAGGGAGGCCCTTCTTTTATTCTGTGGTCATTTCCTGTTTTATTTTGTAGTGCTGCTTCCTGTCTCTGTCTGACTTATGATGACGTGAATGAATGAATGAATGAATGAATGACTGGAGGAAGTGAAGCAGTTGATGATCAATCCACCCAGGATCTCCCAATCAGGCTCTGAGCATGCTCACATTAAAAGGGGCGGGGTTTGCAGCATCTGACCAATCAAAGACATGGAAAGCAGAGCGGCATATTTTACAAACAAAAATCAAACTATAATGAGACTGTGTTTGTTTATGTGTGTATTACATATATGTGTGTGTGCTATATATGTATGTTATACATGTGTGTGTTATATATGTGTGTGATATATATATATGTTATACATGTGTGTGTGATATATATATATGCATGTGTTATATATATATGTGTGTGTGTGATATATGTGTTATATATGTGTGTGTGAGATATATATGTGTTATATATTTATATATATATATGTATGTGTGTGTGTGTGATATATATGTGTGATATATATATATATATATATATATATATATATATATATGTGTTATATATATGTGTGTGTGTGTGTGTGATATGTGTGTGTGATATATATGTGTTATATATATGCGTGTGTGATATATGTTATATATGTGTGTTATATATATGTGTGTGTGTGATATGTGTTATATATGTGTGTGATATATGTGTGTGTGTGATATATATATATGTGTGTGATATATGTGTGTGATATATATGTGTGTTATATATATGTGTGTGTGTGTGTGTGTGTGTGTTATATATGTGTGTGTGATATATATGTTATATGTGTGTGTGATATATGTGTGATATATATGTGTGTTATATATATATGTGTGTGTGTGTGATATATATGTGTGTGATATATGTGTGTGTGTGATATATATGTGTGTGATATATATGTTATATATACGTGTTATATATATATGTTATATGTGTGTATGTGATATATATGTGTGTGATATATGTGTGTGTGATATATATATGTGTGTGATATATGTGTGTGTGATATATATATATATGTGTGATATATATGTGTGTTATATATATATGTGTGTGTGTGTTATATGTGTGTGTGTGATATATATGTGTGTGTGATATATATATATGTGTGTGATATGTGTGTGATATATATATGTGTGTTATATATATATGTGTGTTATATATATATGTGTGTGTGTGTGTGTGTGTTATATGTGTGTGTGTGTGTGATATATGTGTGTGTGTGATATATATATGTGTGTGATATATGTGTGTGATATATATATATATATATATATGTTATATATGTGTGTGTGTGTTATATATGTGTGTAATATATGTTATATGTGTGTGATATATATGTTATATATATGTATGTGTGTGTGTTATATATATGTGTGATATATGTTATGTGTGTGATATATATGTGTGTGATATATGTTATATGTGTGTGTGATATATATGTTATAGATATATATATATATATATGTGTGTGTTATATGTGTGATATATGTGTGTGTGATATATATATGTGTGTTATATATATATGTGTGTGTGTGTGTGTTATATGTGTGTGTGTGTGATATATGTGTGTGATATGTTATGTCTGTGTGCGTGTGTGTGATATATATGTGTGTGATATATATGTTATATATACGTGTTATATATATATATGTGTGTGTGTGTTATATGTGTGATATATGTGTTATATGTGTGTGTGATATATATGTGTGTGATATATGTGTGTGTGTGATATATATATGTGTGTGATATGTGTGTGTGATATATATGTGTGTGATATATATATATGTGTGTTATATATATATATGTGTGTGTGTGTGTGTGTGTTATATGTGTGTGTGTGTGATATATATGTGTGTGATATATATATGTGTGTTATATATATATATGTGTGTGTGTGTGTGATATATATGTGTGTGATATATGTGTGTGTGTGATATATATATGTGTGTGATATATGTGTGTGTGATATATATATGTGTTATATATATATATGTGTGTGTGTGTTATATGTGTGTGTGTGATATATGTGTGTGTGATATATATATGTGTGTGATATATATATATATATATGTTATATATATATATGTGTGTGTGTGTTATATATGTGTGTAATATATGTTATATGTGTGTGATATATATGTGTTATATATATGTATGTGTGTGTGTGTGATATATATGTGTGTGATATATGTTATATGTGTGTGTGATATATGTGTGTGATATGTATGTTATATATATATATATGTGTGTGTTATATGTGTGATATATATGTGTTATATATGTGTGTGTGTGATATATATATGTGTGTGTGTGTGTGTTATATGTGTGTGTGTGTTACATGTGTGTGGTTGTGTTATATAAGTGTGTGTGTGTGTTATATGTGTGTGTATGTGTTATATATGTGTGTGTGTGTTATATACACTGTTATATACGTTTGTGTGTGTTATATGTGTGCGTTCCATGTGTGGGTGTGTGTTATATACGTGTATGTGTGTGTGTTACATGTGCTATATACACACTCCTCTGCCACTTTATTAGGTACACCTTGCTGGTACCGTTGGACCCTTTTGCCTTCAGAACTGCTTTAATTCTTAATTCTTGGTGTCGTAGATTCAACGAGCTGCTGGAAACATTCCTCAGAGGTTTCGCTCCATATTCACATGATGACATCACAGGTGCTGCAGATTTATCAGCTGCACATCCGTGATGTGAATCTCCCGTTGCACCACATCCCAAAGCTTCTATTAGATGGAGATGTGGTGACCGTGGAGGCCGTTGGAGTCCAGTGAACTCATCGACATGTTCCAGAAACCAGTTTGAGATGATTTGATCTTTGTGACGTGGTGCGTTATCCTGCTGGAAGCAGCCACCAGGAGACGGTCCACTGAGGACATAAAGGGACGGACACGGTCAGCAGCAATACTCAGGTAGGCTGTGGTGTTTACATGATGCTCAGCTGGTACGAAGGACCCAAAGTGGGACAAGAAAATAGTGGGCTCCAACAACCTGCCACGTTCAGAGTCCCTGAAATCACCTTTCTTCCTGTTCTGATGCTCCGTTTGACCTTCAGCAGCTCGTCTTCACCGTGTCTTCATGCCTCAATGCATTGAGTTGCTGCCATGTGATTGGCTGATTAGATATTTGCTTTAACGAGCAGTTGAACAGGTGTACCTAATAAAGTGGCCGGTGAGTGTATATGTATATGTATATGTATATGTATATTTGTGTGTGTGTGTGTGTGTGTGTGTGTGTGTGTGTGTGTGTGTGTGTGTGTGTGTGTGTGTGTGTGTGTGTGTGTGTGTGTGTGTGTGTGTGTGTGTGTGTGTGTGTCGGACCCTCTCTGTGATCTCGGCCACGTCCTCTCGGTGCTCCCAGCTGGGGAACATGTTGGTGAAGGTGAGCGGTTCCAGTCCGGCGTGGATCAGATACGACTTCTGCGGCTTCTTCTCGTTCTTCTCTACAGGAAGAAAGAATCAGAACCGAAGATTTGGAACTGAAACTGAGAATTTATACCAGAACTCAAAACACGGATCAATAACTTCAATACCACAATACAATCATTTGGATTCCTGATGTGTGACAGTCACTTCATCACGAGTCAGTGACATCAGGATCCCCTGGTGCATGCTGGGATCTCAATCATAATCATACTTCCCTGAGAGGCTGCAGCAGATGAAGATAAACTGATGAAGTAAATCGGCTGTCTGTGATTGGCTGTGCTGAACGCAGCCTCACCTGTGCAGTACTGCAGCACCGTCTCCATCGCACACTTCCTGTCGGCGTCCCAGCGGATGCGGGCGGAGCCTGTGCTCTCGCTGTCCTGCGGCCACCAGCCCTGCCACAGGTACACCTCGTGGAGGTTGTCCACCAGGAACAGAGCTGCGCAGACACGGACACACGTCATGTGACATCCTGTTCTCACAGTGAAGGATGCTGGTTGGACGAAGCTGAGTCTGGCGGGGACAGAGGACGGGCTGGTGTCTCACCGGGCTGCGGCGCGTTGAACAGGTCCTCCTGCAGGAACGGCAGCGAGCTGACGAACTCCGCCCCCCCGGACGGGTGGAAGAACTCGCTCGCCACGAAGTCTCCCGACGTGCTGCTCAGCTGGAAGAGCCGCGGGGTGAAGTTGAATTTACCTGGATCTGAGGGCAGGCAGCCAGCGTTACCATGACGACGGACATCCTGACAGAGACTGTCGTCTTTAATGGTCAAATATAAATAACAAACTGTTGTAGTTCATATTAAATATCTGGTTGTATTATTCAGACATTTTAAGAGCTTTTTAAATGAAGTTTAAACAGAATCTCGTCTTCTTAACGACACAAACTGCTCAGATCCAACGTGAATCTATCAGGAAGTGACTCAGAGTGTTTCCTGCACCTTGCAGCATGCAGTCGTAGGCCTTCCTGTCCTTTCTCCCCAGAGCCTCCCAGAAGCCCGGAGGCTCCGCCCCCTCGTCGCACTCATGGATGGTCACCCTGCTGCTGCTGTGGAGGCCGGCTTCCAGAGGACACCTGAAAGCAGCAGGAGGGAGACTGAGCTCAGCAGGAGAGACTCCTGATGGTGGAAGGTGTCGGTCGGTGTGAGACGCTCACTGCTCTCTGATCCGCAGCGCCGCCCTGCTGCCGACGCTGCGCGTGTGCAGCTGCGTCTTGCAGCCGTGCCACAGGAAGATGGCGGCCTTGTTGACGTTGAGCAGGATCATGGAGGCTCTGGAGCGCAGGCTGCTGCAGTGACACGCCACCTCCAGCAGGTGGCCCTCCACCGGCACCTCGCCACGCACGCAGTATAGACGCCACTCATCTGCAGACGGACAGGGGAGCGAGAGGGGGAGGAGCCTCAGCTGTCAGTCATTCTCATGATAATCATAATAATAATAATAGTTATCATTTATTTGAAGGCGGAATTTGATTCAAATTATGATTTTATTTTGAAAAATGTATTTTTAACTGCCAAGGTGAACGCAGATTTATTGTTTTGTATTGTTTGTATTTCATGAAATGTCACATTAAATATTTTGGTACAAAGGTTGTGTGATGAAAAGTTGTTTAACAGCTGCCTAAAATAAAAAAATGTGAAAGACAAAAAGGTAAATCTAAATAAGATATAATATGAGGGTTTACTCTGTGTGTTCTCCTCCTCCTCCTCCCTCTTCCCGGCGTGGACGATCATCCCTCCGTTGAAACACTGCAGGAAACACGGCGGCTCTTTTCCCTGCTGCACCTGAACCTGCACGCAGGAGGCCCTGTTAGCACGATGCTAATGCTAATAAAAACAGTTTGACAGTTGTTGGTAATGTTTTGGTTGTCGGGCGTCTTTCAACAGTTCGTTTTAAAAAAAATTCCCCTCGGGGATTAATAAAGTATATACCTACCTACCTACCTACCTACCTACCTACCTACCTACCTACCTACCTACCTTTTCAGCACTTCTGTTTGCTGAAAACACTCTGAAAAACTTTTTTCTGATGAGACTGCATCATCAGAGTCTCTGCAGATCTCTGTTTGACCAATCAGCAACCAGCAGTGATGTCATCATCCATCAGTGATGTCATCAACCATCAGTGATGTCATCGTTGGTTTGTGAACGTTATGAATCCTCCAGTTCAGATTCTGTCCGTCACCATCTTTACTAGTTCGGAGCAGTTTGGAACAGGAAGTGACCATATTTGGACGAGCTGGGGGAGGAGCCAGCGGTGGATCTGACCGATCTGATTGGAAACCTGACGATACTACGTCCAGCCCACCGATAGCTGTAACCTGACTGTACCACAGGCCTGTCAATTAAACAGACACGCCCCCAAAAACAGGTCTTCTTGAATCTTCTTTTCTAATGAATGAGGGATTATTTTCAGATGGACCTCCAGAAAACTAATAAGAAGGAGTGACTTTAGCTAACAACACCGAGATAACTGATGGACACATTTTATTCACTTTGGATTTGATGAGAGAAGTTGAATGGGAGTCTATGGAGCCGGAGGCTTTTTGGAGCCGACCTCTAGTGGCACTCGCTGGTATTGCAGCTGAAGACACTTCTGGATCAGAACCATTTTACAGACCTGAAGCTACGAACTCTTTGATAAACAGTCTGAGGTACCTGTGCTCCTCTCTCCTCGTCCAGCTCCACCGTCATCAGCGCCGATGTTCCCTTCTCGCTGACGGTGGAGTGTCGACCCTGCCAGAAGAAGTAGCAGCACCGCTCCTTCCCTGGACCGCTGCTCCGAGCCTCGGGGTTCTGACGGCGACCCACTGCCACACACACACACACACACACACACACACACACACACACACACACACACACACACACACACACACACACACACACAGTGTGAACGTGTTCTGACTCCATCTGAATGATCCAGATGTGATGAACATCATCCAGCTGCTCAGCTGACCTGACGTGCTGACGCTGAACTTCCACTTGACCACGTAGGCGTCGCCCTCGTGGAACTGGCCGATGCTCTGCCGCGGCAGGCGGCTGTAGTCGAACTCCAGGATGTGCCAGACGTCCACGGACGCCGTGGCGATCTCTTGCGTCCTCATGTGGTCGTCCGTCTCCACCGGGCCGTGGCCCCGCCCCACGTTCACCCCGTCCAACACGGTGGAGACGGACGACTGCAGGACGGGCAGCATGAGGGCGGCGGCGTACGGCCGGCAGTCTCGACCCGGAGCCTCCTGGAGGAGGAGCAACAGATATAAAGATAAATAAAGATAATAAAGATGAATAAAGATAAATAAAGATAATAAAGATAATAAATATAAATAAAGATAAATAAAGATAACAAAGATAATAAAGATAATAAATATAAATAAAGATAATAAAGATAATAAAGATAATAAAGATAAATAAAGATAATAAATATAAATAAAGATAAATAAAGATAATAAATATAAATAAAGATAATAAAGATAATAAAGATAAATAAAGATAATAAAGACAAATAAAGACAATAAAGATAATAAAGATAAATAAAGATAAATAAAGACGAATAAAGACAAATAAAGATAATAAAGATAAATAAAGACAATAAAGATAATAAAGATAAATAAAGATACTAAAGATAATAAAGATAAATAAAGATAAATAAAGATAATAAAGATAAATAAAGACAATAAAGATAATAAAGATAATAAAGATAAATAAAGATAATAAAGATAATAAAGACAAATAAGGATAAATAAAGATAGATAAAGATAATAAAGATAATAAATATAAATACATATAAATAAAGATAATAAAGATAATAAAGATAAATAACGATAATAAAGATAATAAAGATAAATAAAGATAATAAAGATAATAAAGATAGATACAGATAAATAAAGATAATAAAGATAAATAAAGATAAATAAAAACAAACAAAGACAAATAAAGATAATAAAGATAAACACAAAGATAAATAAAGACAATAAAGATACATAAAGATAAATAAAGATAATAAAGATAAATAAAGATAATAAAGATAAATAAAGTAAACCTATCTATAAACAGATGATGTCTCTGACCTGATAAATCAAATAAAATCAGCACTATTTTTATTCTCACCTGCTCAGGAACCAGCTCGCCACCTTCCTTCGGGGGCGGAGACTTCGCTTCGGTCCAATCAACGAACTTCTCCTTGAACAGGATCGTCTCGTTGTGCTCTGTTAGCCGGCCGAATATCGCCCAATCAGGACGGCCCTGACCCTTCCTGTGAGGAGGAGGGAGAGGAGGAGGAGGTAGCGGGGGAGGCGGAGGAAGAGGAAGAGGAGGAGGTGGAGGAAGAGATGGAGGAGGGAGAGGAGGAGGAGGAGCGGGAAGAGGAGGTGGAGGAGGAGACGGAGGAGGGAGAGGAGGAGGAGGAGGGGAAGGAGGAGGTGACGGAGGAGTCAGTCACAGTCACACTCAAGTGTGTGTGTGTGTGTGTGTGTGTGTGTGTGTGAGTGTGTGTGTGTGTGTGTGTGTGTGTGTGTGTGTGTGTGAGTGTGTGTGTGTGTGTGTGAGTGTGTGTGTGTGTGTGTGAGTGTGTGTGTGTGGTGTGTGTACCTGGGGATCAGTGTGTTACATCCTCCAGGGTCCAGAGGGTTCACATCACAGCAGGTGTAATCAAAGGTTCCGTTCCACAGATGTTTGGCCAGCTGGAAGGCGACTTTCCTCTGAGACAGAGACACGTCTTTACCGTGCCACACGTACACCTCACTGCCCAGGTCCAGAACCAGAACCTGGAGGACAGAGACATCTTTACTGGGACACAGACACCTCACAGCTCAGGTCCAGAACCAGAACCAGAACCTGGAGGACACACACATCTTTACTGGGACACAGACACCTCACAGCTCAGGTCCAGAACCAGAACCAGAACCTGGAGGACACACACATCTTTACTGGGACACAGACACCTCACAGCTCAGGTCCAGAACCAGAACCAGAACCTGGAGGACAGAGACACAGTAACACATACCGGAACAAAACACACACACACGACACACAAAACACACGCAGCACACAAAGTAACACACACACATCCTCCTTCAGTTCCAGATCACAGACGGACGTAGGAGGCGCTCATCACGGCACCTGCTGTTGCTAGGCAACAAATTAAAGGCAGCCTGCAGCTCAGAGGAGCGTCTGATGAAGATCGATGATTTTAACTCTTTACACTCTTTAACTGTTTCATGGAAACACTACTGCAGTGCATTCTGGTCCGACAGGAAGTCACCGCTTCCTGCAGTGCATTCTGGTCCGACTGACCTCTGAGGACGCCAGCAGCGAGCTGCGGGGGACCCTCCCCCACTGCTCATCATCAGGAACCAGCTTGTCGTCCAGCAACCTGAAGATACAGTTGGTTTCCACGATGGCGTTCTCAAAGCGCTCGTCCTCCTCCGGCGGACCGGCCGCTGCAGAACCAGAACCTCATCAGAACATGATGACACAAACATCAGAGTCTGCAGGAGGTCATGTTGATGCTGCTAGCTCACACTGGTACACCATCTGCCCCCCCAGGACGCTCCAGAACTGCTGCGTGTCTGGACCCTGAGGCTCCACCCCCTCCTGGACGGTCTGCACCTCCATCGCCCTGCAGCCCAGGTCCTTCTTGGTCTGGATGAAGGTGGCCAGGTCGATCGCCTGCAGACATAAACAGAGATCAGCTGTTAGTGGTGAATAAAATGTAGACTTTTATGGAAACGACGAGGTCATGTGACGTTTGTTCAGGGAGGCTGAAGACAAACAGAAAAGATCTTTTCTGTTTGAGTATAAACATGATGATGATTAGCAGAACAGATGTTTATCAGAGACGGGACGTCCTCTGGGGACAGAGACAGAGATGGGGACGTCCTTTGGGGACAGAGACAGAGATGGGGACGTCCTTTGGAGACAGAGACAGAGATGGGGACGTCCTCTGGGGACAGAGACAGAGACGGGATGTCCTCTGGGGACAGAGACAGAGATGGGGACGTCCTCTGGGGACAGAGACAGAGACGGGATGTCCTCTGGGGACAGAGACAGAGATGGGGACGTCCTCTGGGGACAGAGACAGAGACGGGACGTCCTCTGAGGACAGAGACAGAGATGGGGACGTCCTTTGGGGACAGAGACAGAGACAGAGATGGGGACGTCCTTTGGAGACAGAGACAGAGATGGGGACGTCCTCTGGGGACAGAGACAGAGACGGGATGTCCTCTGGGGACAGAGACAGAGATGGGGACGTCCTCTGGGGACAGAGACAGAGACGGGATGTCCTCTGGGGACAGAGACAGAGATGGGGACGTCCTCTGGGGACAGAGACAGAGACGGGACGTCCTCTGAGGACAGAGACAGAGATGGGGACGTCCTTTGGGGACAGAGACGGAGACAGAGATGGGGACGTCCTTTGGAGACAGAGACAGAGATGGGGACGTCCTCTGGGGACAGAGACAGAAACGGGATGTCCTCTGGGGACAGAGACAGAGATGGGGACGTCCTTTGGAGACAGAGACAGAGATGGGGACGTCCTCTGGGGACAGAGACAGAGACGGGATGTCCTCTGGGGACGGAGACAGAGATGGGGACGTCCTCTGGGGACAGAGACAGAGACGGGACGTCCTCTGAGGACAGAGACAGAGATGGGGACGTCCTTTGGGGACAGAGACAGAGACAGAGATGGGGACGTCCTTTGGAGACAGAGACAGAGATGGGGACGTCCTCTGGGGACAGAGACAGAGACGGGATGTCCTCTGGGGACAGAGACAGAGATGGGGACGTCCTCTGGGGACAGAGACAGAGATGGGGACGTCCTCTGGGGACAGAGACAGGTCCCAGATGGACCGGAGTGTGGTCGGAGGACGGAGACTGCACCTTGGCCCTCTCGATGACGTTGGAGAACTCTCCGATCCAGACGAAGCAGCGCTCCGGAGTGACCAGCAGGAAGCAGTCGCCGCTGTTCAGAGAGGACGCTCGGGGCTCGACTAGTCGGGTCTGAACGTGACGACGACCTGCGAGAGAAGAACGTCTGTCAGTAAAGCTGAAGAGTCCCCGAGCATAGAAGTGCTCCTCTGCAGGTTTTAATAAAAGGTGAGTCTGGAGGTCGTCCGGCAGGTGAACTCTGACCTTTGACCTGCATCAGCATGAGGCTCTTGTAGGGCACGGCGCTGTTGTTGGACATCTGCTCCGAGACGTTGACGCTGCGCAGACTCACGCTGCTGAAGTTCTCTTTGCTGGCCAGACCAGCGAGCGCCGCCTCCGAGTACTCCGACGTCTTACTGACTGCAAGGAGACACGTCACTTCATCGAACCACAAAATAACTCCAATACTTCGTTAAACTTTAAAACAAACACTTGATACGACGTGATAAACACAGGATCTGACTACAAACATGGCAGCTGCTGCCGTACGCTGGTCACGTGACTCACTCTTCTCAGATTTCATCCTCTTGCTCTCCAGCTGCGCCACGTTGGTCCTCTGCTCTGTGTACTCGTGCCGGATGTCCTTTCTGGCCGCCAGCATCTTTACCGGGTTTCTGGACGACTGCACGTTCCTGGTCGGACGCACGGAGCGCTTGTGCTGCACCATGGTGGAGGTCAGGCTGAGGAGGCAGGAAACAGAGCAATGACAAAACTCAGGTCCTCCACCTCAACTACTACAAATGGGAAGCTGTCAGCGTCTCCTCACGTGGGCGCCTGGCAGCCGAAGATGGCGTCAAAGTCCTCGCTGATCTCGATCCTGGAGGGCATTCGAGGAAACTCGGCGACACGTCGGTAGAACTTGGAGAAGATCTCGTCGTCCAGCTTCATCACCTCCTTCACGGCCTTCTCAGTGACGGTCAGCGTGGTTTCCTGCAGACCGGCAACTGAAGAGGGGAAAGCAGAGACACGATGAGGATGGAAAACAAACACACAACCTCAGTGAGGATGGAAAACAAACACACAACCTCAGTGTGGATGGAAAACTAACACACAACCTCAGTGTGGATGGAAAACTAACACAACCTCAGTGAGGATGGAAAACTAACACAACCTCAGTGAGGATGGAAAACAAACACACAACCTCAGTGAGGATGGAAAACAAACACACAACCTCAGTGAGGATGGAAAACTAACACACAACCTCAGTGTGGATGGAAAACTAACACAACCTCAGTGAGGATGGAAAACTAACACAACCTCAGTGAGGATGGAAAACTAACACAACCTCAGTGAGGATGGAAAACTAACACACAACCTCAGTGAGGATGGAAAACTAACACAGCCTCAGTGAGGATGGAAAACAAACACACAACCTCAGTGAGGATGGAAAACAAACACACAACCTCAGTGTGGATGGAAAACTAACACACAACCTCAGTGTGGATGGAAAACTAACACAGCCTCAGTGAGGATGGAAAACTAACACAACCTCAGTGAGGATGGAAAACTAACACACAACCTCAGTGAGGACGGAAAACTAACACAACCTCAGTGAGGATGGAAAACTAACACACAACCTCAGTGAGGATGGAAAACTAACACAACCTCAGTGAGGATGGAAAACTAACACAACCTCAGTGAGGATGGAAAACTAACACAACCTCAGTGAGGATGGAAAACTAACACACAACCTCAGTGAGGATGGAAAACTAACACACAACCTCAGTGAGGATGGAAAACTAACACAACCTCAGTGAGGATGGAAAACTAACATAACCTCAGTGAGGATGGAAAACTAACACAACCTCAGGGAGGATGGAAAACTAACAACCTCAGTGAGGATGGAAAACTAACACACAACCTCAGTGAGGATGGAAAACTAACACAACCTCAGGGAGGATGGAAAACTAACACACAACCTCAGTGAGGACGGAAAACTAACACACAACCTCAGTGAGGATGGAAAACTAGCACAACCTCAGTGAGGATGGAAAACTAACACACAACCTCAGTGAGGATGGAAAACTAACCCAACCTCAGTGAGGATGGAAAACTAACACACAACCTCAGTGTGGATGGAAAACTAACAACCTCAGTGTGGATGGAAAACTAACACAACCTCAGTGAGGATGGAAAACTAACACACAACCTCAGTGAGGATGGAAAACTAACACAACCTCAGTGAGGATGGAAAACTAACACAACCTCAGTGAGGATGGAAAACTAACACACAACCTCAGTGAGGATGGAAAACTAACACACAACCTCAGTGTGGATGGAAAACTAACACACAACCTCAGTGAGGATGGAAAACTAACACAACCTCAGTGTGGATGGAAAAAAAAACACACAACCTCAGTAAGGATGGAAAACTAACACAACCTCAGTGAGGATGGAAAACTAACACAACCTCAGTGAGGATGGAAAACTAACACACAACCTCAGTGAGGATGGAAAACTAACACAACCTCAGTGAGGATGGAAAACTAACACACAACCTCAGTGTGGATGGAAAACTAACACACAACCTCAGTGAGGATGGAAAACTAACACAACCTCAGTGTGGATGGAAAAAAAACACAACCTCAGTAAGGATGGAAAACTAACACAACCTCAGTGTGGATGGAGAAAAAAAACACACAACCTCAGTAAGGATGGAAAACTAACACACAACCTCAGTGAGGATGGAAAAAAAACACACAACCTCAGTAAGGATGGAAAACTAACACAACCTCAGTGAGGATGGAAAACTAACACAACCTCAGTGAGGATGGAAAAAAAACACACAACCTCAGTAAGGATGGAAAACTAACACAACCTCAGTGTGGATGGAGAAAAAAAACACACAACCTCAGTAAGGATGGAAAACTAACACACAACCTCAATGAGGATGGAAAACTAACACACAACCTCAGTGAGGATGGAAAAAAAACACACAACCTCAGTAAGGATGGAAAACTAACACAACCTCAGTGAGGATGGAAAACTAACACAACCTCAGTGAGGATGGAAAACTAACACAACCTCAGTGAGGATGGAAAACTAACACAACCTCAGTGAGGATGGAAAACAAACACAACCTCAGTGTGGATGGAAAACTAACACAACCTCAGTAAGGATGGAAAACTAACACACAACCTCAGTAAGGATGGAAAACTAACACAACCTCAGTGTGGATGGAAAAAAAACACACAACCTCAGTAAGGATGGAAAACTAACACAACCTCAGTGAGGATGGAAAACTAACACAACCTCAGTGAGGATGGAAAACTAACACAACCTCAGTGAGGATGGAAAACTAACACAACCTCAGTGTGGATGGAAAACTGACACAACCTCAGGGAGGATGGAAAACTAACAACCTCAGGGAGGATGGAAAACTAACAACCTCAGTGAGGATGGAAAACTAACACACAACCTCAGTGAGGATGGAAAACTAACACACAACCTCAGTGAGGATGGAAAACTAACACAACCTCAGGGAGGATGGAAAACTAACAACCTCAGTGAGGATGGAAAACTAACACACAACCTCAGTGAGGATGGAAAACTAACACAACCTCAGTGAGGATGGAAAACTAACACAACCTCAGTGAGGATGGAAAACTAACACACAACCTCAGTGAGGATGGAAAACTAACACAACCTCAGTGAGGATGGAAAACAAACACACAACCTCAGTGTGGATGGAAAACTAACACACAACCTCAGTGTGGATGGAAAACTAACACACAACCTCAGTGAGGATGGAAAACTAACACAACCTCAGTGTGGATGGAAAAAAAACACAACCTCAGTAAGGATGGAAAACTAACACAACTTCAGTGTGGATGGAGAAAAAAAACACACAACCTCAGTAAGGATGGAAAACTAACACACAACCTCAGTGAGGATGGAAAAAAAACACACAACCTCAGTAAGGATGGAAAACTAACACAACCTCAGTGAGGATGGAAAACTAACACAACCTCAGTGAGGATGGAAAAAAAACACACAACCTCAGTAAGGATGGAAAACTAACAACCTCAGTGTGGATGGAGAAAAAAAACACACAACCTCAGTAAGGATGGAAAACTAACACACAACCTCAGTAAGGATGGAAAACTAACACACAACCTCAGTAAGGATGGAAAACTAACACAACCTCAGTGAGGATGGAAAACTAACACAACCTCAGTGTGGATGGAAAAAAAACACACAACCTCAGTAAGGATGGAAAACTAACACAACCTCAGTGAGGATGGAAAACTAACACAACCTCAGTGAGGATGGAAAACTAACACAACCTCAGTGAGGATGGAAAACAAACACAACCTCAGTGTGGATGGAAAACTAACACACAACCTCAGTAAGGATGGAAAACTAACACACAACCTCAGTAAGGATGGAAAACTAACACAACCTCAGTGTGGATGGAAAAAAAACACAACCTCAGTAAGGATGGAAAACTAACACAACCTCAGTGAGGATGGAAAACTAACACAACCTCAGTGAGGATGGAAAACAAACACAACCTCAGTGTGGATGGAAAACTAACACACAACCTCAGTGAGGATGGAAAACTAACACAACCTCAGTGTGGATGGAAAACTGACACAACCTCAGGGAGGATGGAAAACTAACAACCTCAGGGATGATGAAAAACAAACAACCTCAGTGAGGATGGAAAACTAACACAACCTCAGTGAGGATGGAAAACTAACACACAACCTCAGTGAGGATGGAAAACTAACACAACCTCAGGGAGGATGGAAAACTAACAACCTCAGGGAGGATGGAAAACTAACAACCTCAGTGAGGATGGAAAACTAACACACAACCTCAGTGAGGATGGAAAACTAACACACAACCTCAGTGAGGATGGAAAACTAACACAACCTCAGTGAGGATGGAAAACAAACACACAACCTCAGTGAGGATGGAAAACTAACACAACCTCAGTGAGGATGGAAAACGAACACACAACCTCAGTGAGGATGGAAAACTAACACAACCTCAGTGAGGATGGAAAACTAACACAACCTCAGTGAGGATGGAAAACTAACACACAACCTCAGTGAGGATGGAAAACTAACACAACCTCAGGGAGGATGGAAAACTAACAACCTCAGTGAGGATGGAAAACTAACACACAACCTCAGTGAGGATGGAAAACTAACACAACCTCAGGGAGGATGGAAAACTAACACACAACCTCAGTGAGGACGGAAAACTAACACACAACCTCAGTGAGGATGGAAAACTAGCACAACCTCAGTGAGGATGGAAAACTAACACACAACCTCAGTGAGGATGGAAAACTAACCCAACCTCAGTGAGGATGGAAAACTAACACACAACCTCAGTGAGGATGGAAAACTAACACAACCTCAGTGTGGATGGAAAACTAACACACAACCTCAGTGTGGATGGAAAACTAACAACCTCAGTGTGGATGGAAAACTAACACAACCTCAGTGTGGATGGAAAACTAACACACAACCTCAGTGAGGATGGAAAACTAACACAACCTCAGTGAGGATGGAAAACTAACACAACCTCAGTGAGGATGGAAAACTAACAACCTCAGTGTGGATGGAAAACTAACACAACCTCAGTGTGGATGGAAAACTAACAACCTCAGTGTGGATGGAAAACTAACACAACCTCAGTGTGGATGGAAAACTAACACACAACCTCAGTGTGGATGGAAAACTAACAACCTCAGTGTGGATGGAAAACTAACACAACCTCAGTGTGGATGGAAAACTAACACACAACCTCAGTGAGGATGGAAAACTAACACACAACCTCAGTGAGGATGGAAAACTAACACAACCTCAGTGTGGATGGAAAACTAACACACAACCTCAGTGAGGATGGAAAACTAACCCAACCTCAGTGAGGATGGAAAACTAACACACAACCTCAGTGAGGATGGAAAACTAACACAACCTCAGTGTGGATGGAAAACTAACACACAACCTCAGTGTGGATGGAAAACTAACAACCTCAGTGTGGATGGAAAACTAACACAACCTCAGTGTGGATGGAAAACTAACACACAACCTCAGTGAGGATGGAAAACTAACACACAACCTCAGTGAGGATGGAAAACTAACACAACCTCAGTGAGGATGGAAAACTAACACAACCTCAGTGAGGATGGAAAACTAACAACCTCAGTGTGGATGGAAAACTAACACAACCTCAGTGTGGATGGAAAACTAACAACCTCAGTGTGGATGGAAAACTAACACAACCTCAGTGTGGATGGAAAACTAACACACAACCTCAGTGTGGATGGAAAACTAACAACCTCAGTGTGGATGGAAAACTAACACAACCTCAGTGTGGATGGAAAACTAACACACAACCTCAGTGAGGATGGAAAACTAACACACAACCTCAGTGAGGATGGAAAACTAACACAACCTCAGTGTGGATGGAAAACTAACACACAACCTCAGTGTGGATGGAAAACTAACAACCTCAGTGTGGATGGAAAACTAACACAACCTCAGTGTGGATGGAAAACTAACACACAACCTCAGTGAGGATGGAAAACTAACACACAACCTCAGTGAGGATGGAAAACTAACACAACCTCAGTGAGGATGGAAAACTAACACAACCTCAGTGAGGATGGAAAACTAACACACAACCTCAGTGAGGATGGAAAACTAACACAACCTCAGTGTGGATGGAAAAAAAACACACAACCTCAGTAAGGATGGAAAACTAACACAACCTCAGTGAGGATGGAAAACTAACACAACCTCAGTGAGGATGGAAAACAAACACAACCTCAGTGTGGATGGAAAACTAACACACAACCTCAGTGAGGATGGAAAACTAACACAACCTCAGTGTGGATGGAAAACTGACACAACCTCAGGGAGGATGGAAAACTAACAACCTCAGGGAGGATGAAAAACAAACAACCTCAGTGAGGATGGAAAACTAACACAACCTCAGTGAGGATGGAAAACTAACACACAACCTCAGTGAGGATGGAAAACTAACACAACCTCAGGGAGGATGGAAAACTAACAACCTCAGGGAGGATGGAAAACTAACAACCTCAGTGAGGATGGAAAACTAACACACAACCTCAGTGAGGATGGAAAACTAACACAACCTCAGTGAGGATGGAAAACTAACACAACCTCAGTGAGGATGGAAAACTAACACACAACCTCAGTGAGGATGGAAAACTAACACAACCTCAGTGAGGATGGAAAACAAACACACAACCTCAGTGAGGATGGAAAACTAACACAACCTCAGTGAGGATGGAAAACGAACACACAACCTCAGTGAGGATGGAAAACTAACACAACCTCAGTGAGGATGGAAAACTAACACAACCTCAGTGAGGATGGAAAACTAACACACAACCTCAGTGAGGATGGAAAACTAACACAACCTCAGTGAGGATGGAAAACTAACACACAACCTCAGTGAGGATGGAAAACTAACACAACCTCAGGGAGGATGGAAAACTAACAACCTCAGTGAGGATGGAAAACTAACACACAACCTCAGTGAGGATGGAAAACTAACAACCTCAGGGAGGATGGAAAACTAACACACAACCTCAGTGAGGACGGAAAACTAACACAACCTCAGTGAGGATGGAAAACTAGCACAACCTCAGTGAGGATGGAAAACTAACACACAACCTCAGTGAGGATGGAAAACTAACCCAACCTCAGTGAGGATGGAAAACTAACACACAACCTCAGTGAGGATGGAAAACTAACACAACCTCAGTGTGGATGGAAAACTAACACACAACCTCAGTGTGGATGGAAAACTAACAACCTCAGTGTGGATGGAAAACTAACACAACCTCAGTGTGGATGGAAAACTAACACACAACCTCAGTGAGGATGGAAAACTAACACAACCTCAGTGAGGATGGAAAACTAACACAACCTCAGTGAGGATGGAAAACTAACAACCTCAGTGTGGATAGAAAACTAACACAACCTCAGTGTGGATGGAAAACTAACAACCTCAGTGTGGATGGAAAACTAACACAACCTCAGTGTGGATGGAAAACTAACACACAACCTCAGTGTGGATGGAAAACTAACAACCTCAGTGTGGATGGAAAACTAACACAACCTCAGTGTGGATGGAAAACTAACACACAACCTCAGTGAGGATGGAAAACTAACACACAACCTCAGTGAGGATGGAAAACTAACACAACCTCAGTGTGGATGGAAAACTAACACACAACCTCAGTGAGGATGGAAAACTAACCCAACCTCAGTGAGGATGGAAAACTAACACACAACCTCAGTGAGGATGGAAAACTAACACAACCTCAGTGTGGATGGAAAACTAACACACAACCTCAGTGTGGATGGAAAACTAACAACCTCAGTGTGGATGGAAAACTAACACAACCTCAGTGTGGATGGAAAACTAACACACAACCTCAGTGAGGATGGAAAACTAACACACAACCTCAGTGAGGATGGAAAACTAACACACAACCTCAGTGAGGATGGAAAACTAACACACAACCTCAGTGAGGATGGAAAACTAACACAACCTCAGTGAGGATGGAAAACTAACACAACCTCAGTGAGGATGGAAAACTAACACACAACCTCAGTGAGGATGGAAAACTAACACAACCTCAGTGTGGATGGAAAAAAAACACACAACCTCAGTAAGGATGGAAAACTAACACAACCTCAGTGTGGATGGAAAAAAAACACACAACCTCAGTAAGGATGGAAAACTAACACAACCTCAGTGTGGATGGAGAAAAAAAACACACAACCTCAGTAAGGATGGAAAACTAACACACAACCTCAGTGAGGATGGAAAAAAAACACAACCTCAGTAAGGATGGAAAACTAACACAACCTCAGTGAGGATGGAAAACTAACACAACCTCAGTGAGGATGGAAAAAAAACACACAACCTCAGTAAGGATGGAAAACTAACACAACCTCAGTGTGGATGGAGAAAAAAAACACACAACCTCAGTAAGGATGGAAAACTAACACACAACCTCAATGAGGATGGAAAACTAACACACAACCTCAGTGAGGATGGAAAACTAACACAACCTCAGTGTGGATGGAAAAAAAACACACAACCTCAGTAAGGATGGAAAACTAACACAACCTCAGTGAGGATGGAAAACTAACACAACCTCAGTGAGGATGGAAAACAAACACAACCTCAGTGTGGATGGAAAACTAACACACAACCTCAGTAAGGATGGAAAACTAACACACAACCTCAGTAAGGATGGAAAACTAACACAACCTCAGTGTGGATGGAAAAAAAACACAACCTCAGTAAGGATGGAAAACTAACACAACCTCAGTGAGGATGGAAAACTAACACAACCTCAGTGAGGATGGAAAACTAACACAACCTCAGTGAGGATGGAAAACAAACACAACCTCAGTGAGGATGGAAAACTAACAACCTCAGTGTGGATGGAAAACTGACACAACCTCAGGGAGGATGGAAAACTAACAACCTCAGGAAGGATGGAAAACTAACAACCTCAGTGAGGATGGAAAACTAACACACAACCTCAGTGAGGATGGAAAACTAACAACCTCAGTGAGGATGGAAAACTAACACAACCTCAGTGAGGATGGAAAACTAACACACAACCTCATTGAGGATGGAAAACTAACACAACCTCAGTGAGGATGGAAAACAAACACACAACCTCAGTGTGGATGGAAAACTAACACACAACCTCAGTGTGGATGGAAAACTAACACACAACCTCAGTGAGGATGGAAAACTAACACAACCTCAGTGTGGATGGAAAAAAAACACACAACCTCAGTAAGGATGGAAAACTAACACAACTTCAGTGTGGATGGAGAAAAAAAACACACAACCTCAGTAAGGATGGAAAACTAACACAACCTCAGTGTGGATGGAAAAAAAACACACAACCTCAGTAAGGATGGAAAACTAACACAACCTCAGTGAGGATGGAAAACTAACACAACCTCAGTGAGGATGGAAAACTAACAACCTCAGTGTGGATGGAAAACTAACACAACCTCAGTGTGGATGGAAAACTAACAACCTCAGTGTGGATGGAAAACTAACACAACCTCAGTGTGGATGGAAAACTAACACACAACCTCAGTGTGGATGGAAAACTAACAACCTCAGTGTGGATGGAAAACTAACACAACCTCAGTGTGGATGGAAAACTAACACACAACCTCAGTGAGGATGGAAAACTAACACACAACCTCAGTGAGGATGGAAAACTAACACAACCTCAGTGTGGATGGAAAACTAACACACAACCTCAGTGTGGATGGAAAACTAACAACCTCAGTGTGGATGGAAAACTAACACAACCTCAGTGTGGATGGAAAACTAACACACAACCTCAGTGAGGATGGAAAACTAAAACACAACCTCAGTGAGGATGGAAAACTAACAACCTCAGTGAGGATGGAAAACTAACACAACCTCAGTGAGGATGGAAAACTAACACACAACCTCAGTGAGGATGGAAAACTAACACAACCTCAGTGTGGATGGAAAAAAAACACAACCTCAGTAAGGATGGAAAACTAACACAACCTCAGTGAGGATGGAAAACTAACACAACCTCAGTGAGGATGGAAAACAAACACAACCTCAGTGTGGATGGAAAACTAACACACAACCTCAGTGAGGATGGAAAACTAACACAACCTCAGTGTGGATGGAAAACTGACACAACCTCAGGGAGGATGGAAAACTAACAACCTCAGGGAGGATGAAAAACAAACAACCTCAGTGAGGATGGAAAACTAACACAACCTCAGTGAGGATGGAAAACTAACACACAACCTCAGTGAGGATGGAAAACTAACACAACCTCAGGGAGGATGGAAAACTAACAACCTCAGGGAGGATGGAAAACTAACAACCTCAGTGAGGATGGAAAACTAACACACAACCTCAGTGAGGATGGAAAACTAACACAACCTCAGTGAGGATGGAAAACTAACACAACCTCAGTGAGGATGGAAAACTAACACACAACCTCAGTGAGGATGGAAAACTAACACAACCTCAGTGAGGATGGAAAACAAACACACAACCTCAGTGAGGATGGAAAACTAACACAACCTCAGTGAGGATGGAAAACTAACACACAACCTCAGTGAGGATGGAAAACTAACAACCTCAGTGAGGATGGAAAACTAACACAACCTCAGTGAGGATGGAAAACTAACACACAACCTCAGTGAGGATGGAAAACTAACACAACCTCAGTGAGGATGGAAAACTAACACACAACCTCAGTGAGGATGGAAAACTAACACAACCTCAGGGAGGATGGAAAACTAACAACCTCAGTGAGGATGGAAAACTAACACACAACCTCAGTGAGGATGGAAAACTAACACAACCTCAGGGAGGATGGAAAACTAACACACAACCTCAGTGAGGACGGAAAACTAACACACAACCTCAGTGAGGATGGAAAACTAGCACAACCTCAGTGAGGATGGAAAACTAACACACAACCTCAGTGAGGATGGAAAACTAACCCAACCTCAGTGAGGATGGAAAACTAACACACAACCTCAGTGAGGATGGAAAACTAACACAACCTCAGTGTGGATGGAAAACTAACACACAACCTCAGTGTGGATGGAAAACTAACAACCTCAGTGTGGATGGAAAACTAACACAACCTCAGTGTGGATGGAAAACTAACACACAACCTCAGTGAGGATGGAAAACTAACACAACCTCAGTGAGGATGGAAAACTAACACAACCTCAGTGAGGATGGAAAACTAACAACCTCAGTGTGGATGGAAAACTAACACAACCTCAGTGTGGATGGAAAACTAACAACCTCAGTGTGGATGGAAAACTAACACAACCTCAGTGAGGATGGAAAACTAACACAACCTCAGGGAGGATGGAAAACTAACAACCTCAGGGAGGATGGAAAACTAACAACCTCAGTGAGGATGGAAAACTAACACACAACCTCAGTGAGGATGGAAAACTAACACAACCTCAGTGAGGATGGAAAACTAACACAACCTCAGTGAGGATGGAAAACTAACACACAACCTCAGTGAGGATGGAAAACTAACACAACCTCAGTGAGGATGGAAAACAAACACACAACCTCAGTGAGGATGGAAAACTAACACAACCTCAGTGAGGATGGAAAACGAACACACAACCTCAGTGAGGATGGAAAACTAACAACCTCAGTGAGGATGGAAAACTAACACAACCTCAGTGAGGATGGAAAACTAACACACAACCTCAGTGAGGATGGAAAACTAACACAACCTCAGTGAGGATGGAAAACTAACACACAACCTCAGTGAGGATGGAAAACTAACACAACCTCAGGGAGGATGGAAAACTAACAACCTCAGTGAGGATGGAAAACTAACACACAACCTCAGTGAGGATGGAAAACTAACACAACCTCAGGGAGGATGGAAAACTAACACACAACCTCAGTGAGGACGGAAAACTAACACACAACCTCAGTGAGGATGGAAAACTAGCACAACCTCAGTGAGGATGGAAAACTAACACACAACCTCAGTGAGGATGGAAAACTAACCCAACCTCAGTGAGGATGGAAAACTAACACACAACCTCAGTGAGGATGGAAAACTAACACAACCTCAGTGTGGATGGAAAACTAACACACAACCTCAGTGTGGATGGAAAACTAACAACCTCAGTGTGGATGGAAAACTAACACAACCTCAGTGTGGATGGAAAACTAACACACAACCTCAGTGAGGATGGAAAACTAACACAACCTCAGTGAGGATGGAAAACTAACACAACCTCAGTGAGGATGGAAAACTAACAACCTCAGTGTGGATGGAAAACTAACACAACCTCAGTGTGGATGGAAAACTAACAACCTCAGTGTGGATGGAAAACTAACACAACCTCAGTGTGGATGGAAAACTAACACACAACCTCAGTGTGGATGGAAAACTAACAACCTCAGTGTGGATGGAAAACTAACACAACCTCAGTGTGGATGGAAAACTAACACACAACCTCAGTGAGGATGGAAAACTAACACACAACCTCAGTGAGGATGGAAAACTAACACAACCTCAGTGTGGATGGAAAACTAACACACAACCTCAGTGAGGATGGAAAACTAACCCAACCTCAGTGAGGATGGAAAACTAACACACAACCTCAGTGAGGATGGAAAACTAACACAACCTCAGTGTGGATGGAAAACTAACACACAACCTCAGTGTGGATGGAAAACTAACAACCTCAGTGTGGATGGAAAACTAACACAACCTCAGTGTGGATGGAAAACTAACACACAACCTCAGTGAGGATGGAAAACTAACACACAACCTCAGTGAGGATGGAAAACTAACACACAACCTCAGTGAGGATGGAAAACTAACACACAACCTCAGTGAGGATGGAAAACTAACACAACCTCAGTGAGGATGGAAAACTAACACAACCTCAGTGAGGATGGAAAACTAACACACAACCTCAGTGAGGATGGAAAACTAACACAACCTCAGTGTGGATGGAAAAAAAACACACAACCTCAGTAAGGATGGAAAACTAACACAACCTCAGTGTGGATGGAAAAAAAACACACAACCTCAGTAAGGATGGAAAACTAACACAACCTCAGTGTGGATGGAGAAAAAAAACACACAACCTCAGTAAGGATGGAAAACTAACACACAACCTCAGTGAGGATGGAAAAAAAACACACAACCTCAGTAAGGATGGAAAACTAACACAACCTCAGTGAGGATGGAAAACTAACACAACCTCAGTGAGGATGGAAAAAAAACACACAACCTCAGTAAGGATGGAAAACTAACACAACCTCAGTGTGGATGGAGAAAAAAAACACACAACCTCAGTAAGGATGGAAAACTAACACACAACCTCAATGAGGATGGAAAACTAACACACAACCTCAGTGAGGATGGAAAACTAACACAACCTCAGTGTGGATGGAAAAAAAACACACAACCTCAGTAAGGATGGAAAACTAACACAACCTCAGTGAGGATGGAAAACTAACACAACCTCAGTGAGGATGGAAAACAAACACAACCTCAGTGTGGATGGAAAACTAACACACAACCTCAGTAAGGATGGAAAACTAACACACAACCTCAGTAAGGATGGAAAACTAACACAACCTCAGTGTGGATGGAAAAAAAACACACAACCTCAGTAAGGATGGAAAACTAACACAACCTCAGTGAGGATGGAAAACTAACACAACCTCAGTGAGGATGGAAAACTAACACAACCTCAGTGAGGATGGAAAACAAACACAACCTCAGTGAGGATGGAAAACTAACACAACCTCAGTGTGGATGGAAAACTGACACAACCTCAGGGAGGATGGAAAACTAACAACCTCAGGAAGGATGGAAAACTAACAACCTCAGTGAGGATGGAAAACTAACACACAACCTCAGTGAGGATGGAAAACTAACACAACCTCAGTGAGGATGGAAAACTAACACAACCTCAGTGAGGATGGAAAACTAACACACAACCTCATTGAGGATGGAAAACTAACACAACCTCAGTGAGGATGGAAAACAAACACACAACCTCAGTGTGGATGGAAAACTAACACACAACCTCAGTGTGGATGGAAAACTAACACACAACCTCAGTGAGGATGGAAAACTAACACAACCTCAGTGTGGATGGAAAAAAAACACACAACCTCAGTAAGGATGGAAAACTAACACAACTTCAGTGTGGATGGAGAAAAAAAACACACAACCTCAGTAAGGATAGAAAACTAACACACAACCTCAGTGAGGATGGAAAAAAAACACACAACCTCAGTAAGGATGGAAAACTAACACAACCTCAGTGAGGATGGAAAACTAACACAACCTCAGTGAGGATGGAAAAAAAACACAACCTCAGTAAGGATGGAAAACTAACACAACCTCAGTGTGGATGGAGAAAAAAAACACACAACCTCAGTAAGGATGGAAAACTAACACACAACCTCAGTGAGGATGGAAAACAAACACAACCTCAGTGTGGATGGAAAACTAACACACAACCTCAGTAAGGATGGAAAACTAACACACAACCTCAGTAAGGATGGAAAACTAACACAACCTCAGTGTGGATGGAAAAAAACACACAACCTCAGTAAGGATGGAAAACTAACACAACCTCAGTGAGGATGGAAAACTAACACAACCTCAGTGAGGATGGAAAACTAACACAACCTCAGTGAGGATGGAAAACAAACACAACCTCAGTGAGGATGGAAAACTAACACAACCTCAGTGTGGATGGAAAACTGACACAACCTCAGGGAGGATGGAAAACTAACAACCTCAGGAAGGATGGAAAACTAACAACCTCAGTGAGGATGGAAAACTAACACACAACCTCAGTGAGGATGGAAAACTAACACAACCTCAGTGAGGATGGAAAACTAACACAACCTCAGTGAGGATGGAAAACTAACACACAACCTCATTGAGGATGGAAAACTAACACAACCTCAGTGAGGATGGAAAACAAACACACAACCTCAGTGTGGATGGAAAACTAACACAACCTCAGTGTGGATGGAAAACTAACACACAACCTCAGTGAGGATGGAAAACTAACACAACCTCAGTGTGGATGGAAAAAAAACACACAACCTCAGTAAGGATGGAAAACTAACACAACTTCAGTGTGGATGGAGAAAAAAAACACACAACCTCAGTAAGGATGGAAAACTAACACACAACCTCAGTGAGGATGGAAAAAAAACACACAACCTCAGTAAGGATGGAAAACTAACACAACCTCAGTGAGGATGGAAAACTAACACAACCTCAGTGAGGATGGAAAAAAAACACAACCTCAGTAAGGATGGAAAACTAACACACAACCTCAATGAGGATGGAAAACTAACACACAACCTCAGTGAGGATGGAAAAAAAACACACAACCTCAGTAAGGATGGAAAACTAACACAACCTCAGTGAGGATGGAAAACTAACACAACCTCAGTGTGGATGGAAAAAAAACACACAACCTCAGTAAGGATGGAAAACTAACACAACCTCAGTGAGGATGGAAAACTAACACAACCTCAGTGAGGATGGAAAACAAACACAACCTCAGTGTGGATGGAAAACTAACACACAACCTCAGTAAGGATGGAAAACTAACACAACCTCAGTGTGGATGGAAAAAAAACACACAACCTCAGTAAGGATGGAAAACTAACACAACCTCAGTGAGGATGGAAAACTAACACAACCTCAGTGAGGATGGAAAACAAACACAACCTCAGTGTGGATGGAAAACTAACACACAACCTCAGTGAGGATGGAAAACTAACACAACCTCAGTGAGGATGGAAAACTAACACAACCTCAGTGTGGATGGAAAACTGACACAACCTCAGGGAGGATGGAAAACTAACAACCTCAGGGAGGATGGAAAACTAACAACCTCAGTGAGGATGGAAAACTAACACACAACCTCAGTGAGGATGGAAAACTAACACACAACCTCAGTGAGGATGGAAAACTAACACAACCTCAGGGAGGATGGAAAACTAACAACCTCAGTGAGGATGGAAAACTAACACACAACCTCAGTGAGGATGGAAAACTAACACAACCTCAGTGAGGATGGAAAACTAACACACAACCTCAGTGAGGATGGAAAACTAACACAACCTCAGTGAGGATGGAAAACAAACACACAACCTCAGTGTGGATGGAAAACTAACACACAACCTCAGTGTGGATGGAAAACTAACAACCTCAGTGTGGATGGAAAACTAACACACAACCTCAGTGAGGATGGAAAACTAACACACAACCTCAGTGAGGATGGAAAACTAACACAACCTCAGGGAGGATGGAAAACTAACACAACCTCAGTGAGGATGGAAAACTAGCACAACCTCAGTGAGGATGGAAAACTAACACACAACCTCAGTGAGGATGGAAAACTAACCCAACCTCAGTGAGGATGGAAAACTAACACACAACCTCAGTGAGGATGGAAAACTAACACAACCTCAGTGTGGATGGAAAACTAACACACAACCTCAGTGTGGATGGAAAACTAACAACCTCAGTGTGGATGGAAAACTAACACAACCTCAGTGTGGATGGAAAACTAACACACAACCTCAGTGAGGATGGAAAACTAACACAACCTCAGTGAGGATGGAAAACTAACACAACCTCAGTGAGGATGGAAAACTAACAACCTCAGTGTGGATGGAAAACTAACACAACCTCAGTGTGGATGGAAAACTAACAACCTCAGTGTGGATGGAAAACTAACACAACCTCAGTGTGGATGGAAAACTAACACACAACCTCAGTGTGGATGGAAAACTAACAACCTCAGTGTGGATGGAAAACTAACACAACCTCAGTGTGGATGGAAAACTAACACACAACCTCAGTGAGGATGGAAAACTAACACACAACCTCAGTGAGGATGGAAAACTAACACAACCTCAGTGTGGATGGAAAACTAACACACAACCTCAGTGAGGATGGAAAACTAACCCAACCTCAGTGAGGATGGAAAACTAACACACAACCTCAGTGAGGATGAAAAACTAACACAACCTCAGTGTGGATGGAAAACTAACACACAACCTCAGTGTGGATGGAAAACTAACAACCTCAGTGTGGATGGAAAACTAACACAACCTCAGTGTGGATGGAAAACTAACACACAACCTCAGTGAGGATGGAAAACTAACACACAACCTCAGTGAGGATGGAAAACTAACACACAACCTCAGTGAGGATGGAAAACTAACACACAACCTCAGTGAGGATGGAAAACTAACACAACCTCAGTGAGGATGGAAAACTAACACAACCTCAGTGAGGATGGAAAACTAACACACAACCTCAGTGAGGATGGAAAACTAACACAACCTCAGTGTGGATGGAAAAAAAACACACAACCTCAGTAAGGATGGAAAACTAACACAACCTCAGTGTGGATGGAAAAAAAACACACAACCTCAGTAAGGATGGAAAACTAACACAACCTCAGTGTGGATGGAGAAAAAAAACACACAACCTCAGTAAGGATGGAAAACTAACACACAACCTCAGTGAGGATGGAAAAAAAACACACAACCTCAGTAAGGATGGAAAACTAACACAACCTCAGTGAGGATGGAAAACTAACACAACCTCAGTGAGGATGGAAAAAAAACACACAACCTCAGTAAGGATGGAAAACTAACACAACCTCAGTGTGGATGGAGAAAAAAAACACACAACCTCAGTAAGGATGGAAAACTAACACACAACCTCAATGAGGATGGAAAACTAACACACAACCTCAGTGAGGATGGAAAACTAACACAACCTCAGTGTGGATGGAAAAAAAACACACAACCTCAGTAAGGATGGAAAACTAACACAACCTCAGTGAGGATGGAAAACTAACACAACCTCAGTGAGGATGGAAAACAAACACAACCTCAGTGTGGATGGAAAACTAACACACAACCTCAGTAAGGATGGAAAACTAACACACAACCTCAGTAAGGATGGAAAACTAACACAACCTCAGTGTGGATGGAAAAAAAACACACAACCTCAGTAAGGATGGAAAACTAACACAACCTCAGTGAGGATGGAAAACTAACACAACCTCAGTGAGGATGGAAAACTAACACAACCTCAGTGAGGATGGAAAACAAACACAACCTCAGTGAGGATGGAAAACTAACACAACCTCAGTGTGGATGGAAAACTGACACAACCTCAGGGAGGATGGAAAACTAACAACCTCAGGAAGGATGGAAAACTAACAACCTCAGTGAGGATGGAAAACTAACACACAACCTCAGTGAGGATGGAAAACTAACACAACCTCAGTGAGGATGGAAAACTAACACAACCTCAGTGAGGATGGAAAACTAACACACAACCTCATTGAGGATGGAAAACTAACACAACCTCAGTGAGGATGGAAAACAAACACACAACCTCAGTGTGGATGGAAAACTAACACACAACCTCAGTGTGGATGGAAAACTAACACACAACCTCAGTGAGGATGGAAAACTAACACAACCTCAGTGTGGATGGAAAAAAAACACACAACCTCAGTAAGGATGGAAAACTAACACAACTTCAGTGTGGATGGAGAAAAAAAACACACAACCTCAGTAAGGATGGAAAACTAACACACAACCTCAGTGAGGATGGAAAAAAAACACACAACCTCAGTAAGGATGGAAAACTAACACAACCTCAGTGAGGATGGAAAACTAACACAACCTCAGTGAGGATGGAAAAAAAACACAACCTCAGTAAGGATGGAAAACTAACACAACCTCAGTGTGGATGGAGAAAAAAAACACACAACCTCAGTAAGGATGGAAAACTAACACACAACCTCAGTGAGGATGGAAAACAAACACAACCTCAGTGTGGATGGAAAACTAACACACAACCTCAGTAAGGATGGAAAACTAACACACAACCTCAGTAAGGATGGAAAACTAACACAACCTCAGTGTGGATGGAAAAAAAACACACAACCTCAGTAAGGATGGAAAACTAACACAACCTCAGTGAGGATGGAAAACTAACACAACCTCAGTGAGGATGGAAAACTAACACAACCTCAGTGAGGATGGAAAACAAACACAACCTCAGTGAGGATGGAAAACTAACACAACCTCAGTGTGGATGGAAAACTGACACAACCTCAGGGAGGATGGAAAACTAACAACCTCAGGAAGGATGGAAAACTAACAACCTCAGTGAGGATGGAAAACTAACACACAACCTCAGTGAGGATGGAAAACTAACACAACCTCAGTGAGGATGGAAAACTAACACAACCTCAGTGAGGATGGAAAACTAACACACAACCTCATTGAGGATGGAAAACTAACACAACCTCAGTGAGGATGGAAAACAAACACACAACCTCAGTGTGGATGGAAAACTAACACACAACCTCAGTGTGGATGGAAAACTAACACACAACCTCAGTGAGGATGGAAAACTAACACAACCTCAGTGTGGATGGAAAAAAAACACACAACCTCAGTAAGGATGGAAAACTAACACAACTTCAGTGTGGATGGAGAAAAAAAACACACAACCTCAGTAAGGATGGAAAACTAACACACAACCTCAGTGAGGATGGAAAAAAAACACACAACCTCAGTAAGGATGGAAAACTAACACAACCTCAGTGAGGATGGAAAACTAACACAACCTCAGTGAGAATGGAAAAAAAACACAACCTCAGTAAGGATGGAAAACTAACACACAACCTCAATGAGGATGGAAAACTAACACACAACCTCAGTGAGGATGGAAAAAAAACACACAACCTCAGTAAGGATGGAAAACTAACACAACCTCAGTGAGGATGGAAAACTAACACAACCTCAGTGTGGATGGAAAAAAAACACACAACCTCAGTAAGGATGGAAAACTAACACAACCTCAGTGAGGATGGAAAACTAACACAACCTCAGTGAGGATGGAAAACTAACACAACCTCAGTGAGGATGGAAAACAAACACAACCTCAGTGTGGATGGAAAACTAACACACAACCTCAGTAAGGATGGAAAACTAACACACAACCTCAGTAAGGATGGAAAACTAACACAACCTCAGTGTGGATGGAAAAAAAACACACAACCTCAGTAAGGATGGAAAACTAACACAACCTCAGTGAGGATGGAAAACTAACACAACCTCAGTGAGGATGGAAAACAAACACAACCTCAGTGTGGATGGAAAACTAACACACAACCTCAGTGAGGATGGAAAACTAACACAACCTCAGTGAGGATGGAAAACTAACACAACCTCAGTGTGGATGGAAAACTGACACAACCTCAGGGAGGATGGAAAACTAACAACCTCAGGGAGGATGGAAAACTAACAACCTCAGTGAGGATGGAAAACTAACACACAACCTCAGTGAGGATGGAAAACTAACACACAACCTCAGTGAGGATGGAAAACTAACACAACCTCAGGGAGGATGGAAAACTAACAACCTCAGTGAGGATGGAAAACTAACACACAACCTCAGTGAGGATGGAAAACTAACACAACCTCAGTGAGGATGGAAAACTAACACACAACCTCAGTGAGGATGGAAAACTAACACAACCTCAGTGAGGATGGAAAACAAACACACAACCTCAGTGTGGATGGAAAACTAACACACAACCTCAGTGTGGATGGAAAACTAACAACCTCAGTGTGGATGGAAAACTAACACACAACCTCAGTGAGGATGGAAAACTAACACACAACCTCAGTGAGGATGGAAAACTAACACAACCTCAGGGAGGATGGAAAACTAACACACAACCTCAGTGAGGATGGAAAACTAACACAACCTCAGTGAGGATGGAAAACTAACACACAACCTCAGTGAGGATGGAAAACTAACACAACCTCAGTGAGGATGGAAAACTAACACAACCTCAGTGAGGATGGAAAACTAACACACAACCTCAGTGTGGATGGAAAACTAACACAACCTCAGTGAGGATGGAAAACTAACACAACCTCAGTGAGGATGGAAAACTAACACAACCTCAGTGAGGATGGAAAACTAACACAACACTAGTCAGACACACTGGGGGGCAGGTGATGTGTTCAGCTGGTTGCATTCTGCAGCCTCACCACCAGGTGTCCCTGATTTCTGCAGGTCAGGTGGATGTTCCTACCTTTGCTGTTCAGACGTCCCAGGAAGCTCTCCAACTTGTCCAGTTTCTTGTCTGACTCCATGTCGGCTCGGGCCTCCAGTTCTGCACATTAAATCATTCCGTTTTAAAAACCACTGAAACATTTCACATTCAACTACAGTTAACTACTAAAAAAACAAACGCCATTCAGTCCATCTTCTGTTTGTTATTATGTACTTAAATTATCAATCTAATAACTGTTTCTGTTGATCATTTACACTAAATAACATAAAAGTCAATGTGTTTCTGTTTAACAGGTAACGTGTCTGGTTTATAAAACGCTGACAGAGGTTTCTGGATCTGAGCTGGTGATAAAGATGATGATGATGATGATGATGATGGTGATGGAGACATGTCTCACCCTCTGGTGGTTTGCTGACAGCAGGAATGTTGCTCTTCAGTTTGGTGGCGACGGGTGACAGCACGGGGCTGATGATGGAGGAGGAGGCTGCGAGGCCTGCAGGTGGACACACACACAACATCACACACAACATCACACACACACACACACACACACAACATCACACACAACATCACACACAACATCACACACACACACACACACACACACACACACACACACACACACACACACACACACACACACAACATCACACACAACATCACACACACACACACACACACACACACACAACATCACACATAACATCACACACACACACACACACACACACACACACACACACACACAACATCACACATAACATCACACACACACACACACACACACACACACACACACACACACACACACACACACTCTGTCTGCAGCCGTAGGAGTCAATCAGTGTTTATGATGAATCATTTCTACATTTCACTTCATGATCACGTGTTTTATCTCCTTTCAAAGTGAAGCAGTGAACGACAGCAGCAGAGGAAGTTTGGCTAACGACCAGAAGATGATGTCATGTGACCTGAACTGTTTCTTAGCAACAGGTGGAGGAGGAGAGGATGCTGAGCAGCTGGGATGGAGATCATTTGCGTGTGAACGTTAGTGTGTTGAGGAGCTGCACCTTTGTGGACCATGCGTGCAGCCACTGTGTACTGGGTGGAGTCATTGGCTGCTCCCCTGCCCTTCGTCTTCCAGGCGTCCTCCCGCGTAGAGATCATCTGTTTCCTCTCCTCGATGGTCATCTGGGCCTCGACGTCCTCGTCCGTCTTCTGCAGAGACACCGCGAGATTAGACACCGTCACATCATGACAGATGATATGTTAAAGTCCTGCGTGCAGAGCGATGAACTTGACTGTCAGCTTCACTTTCAGCCCCGTTAAGACTTTAAATCATAAAACAAGTCCATGGATTAAAACTCCATCACCGCTCTGTCCTTCAGGAGAATTCAGTCATGTAGCAGCAAACCGAGCAGAGAGAAAAGGACGGGATGCATTCAGACATGCTCGGAGGACTCCATCCCTCTAAAGAAGTGAAGGCTTCATAGCGTACGTGCTGCTGCTGCAGCCAGCAGGCCTTACCTCACTGGGATGCTCTATATACTGACAGTGTTGGCCGAGGGAGATGGGAGGAGAGTAGGTGGAAGAGAACACGGGTTCCTGAGGATGGAGAGGTGGAGCAAAGGGTGAACGAGAGGAGAGGAGGGGAAAGCAGATGAAGGAAGACGAAGATGCAAAGGAGGGAAACCGGGAGGCCGGAGACGCAACACAAATCTCCTATTTATATCTACAGCTCATTGTTCAAACATGTTGGACTCTTTCAAACAGTAAAAAGTCCCAACAAAGCCTCCAAACAGCATCTATTATTTCTATTATTTTATCTTCTCACATGGTTTCATTCAACTTATTTTAAAGGACTAAAGAGTTCAAACAACCCAGAATTTAACAGGAAAGAAGCCGTGTTAATAATAAATATGAAATCATGCAGGGTTTTAAGAAGCACTGCATTCTTTTAGAAACTGAGTACAGAGCAGATTCAGGAGGAACAGCCTCACGCAACACTCAGACAGCGCTGTGATTGGACGACACAAATGCCACTCCAAGCTGATTGGCTGAGGGCTGTCTTACCCACAGCTGCTCAGACAGGGACACGGAGGAGCAGTCCTGAGAGACCACCGCGTCCTCCTGAAGGGTTAAACAGAGGGAAGGGGTCCATCAGAGGTGGGTGGTGGGGGAGGAGGGTTGGGGGGGGTGGTCATTGTTTCTAATGGGTTTAGTGGTGAGACCGCCAGGAGGATCACAGTCCAGCGTTTAAAGCAGGCGGTGTCCCCCGCAGAATACTAAACTGTTTGTATTTACAGACTGATGTTTGTATCTACAGACTGATGTTTGTGTTTACAGACTGATGTTTGTATTTACAGACTGATGTTTGTATCTACAGACTGATGTTTGTATTTACAGACTGATGTTTGTATTTACAGACTGATGTTTGTATCTACAGATTGATGTTTGTGTTTACAGACTGATGTTTGTATTTACAGACTGATGTTTGTATCTACAGACTGATGTTTGTGTTTACAGACTGATGTTTGTATCTACAGACTGATGTTTGTATCTACAGACAGATGTTTGTGTTTACAGACTGATGTTTGTATCTACAGACTGATGTTTGTATCCACAGACTGATGTTTGTATGATGTTTGTATTTACAGACTGATGTTTGTATTTACAGACTGATGTTTGTATCTACAGATTGATGTTTGTATTTACAGACTGATGTTTGTATTTACAGACTGATGTTTGTATGATGTTTGTATTTACAGACAGATGTTTGTATTTACAGACTGATGTTTGTATCTACAGACTGATGTTTGTATCTACAGATTGATGTTTGTATTTACAGACTGATGTTTGTATTTACAGACTGATGTTTGTATCTACAGATTGATGTTTGTATTTACAGACTGATGTTTGTATTTACAGACTGATGTTTGTATCTACAGACTGATGTTTGTATTTACAGACTGATGTTTGTATCTACAGATTGATGTTTGTATTTACAGACTGATGTTTGTATTTACAGACAGATGTTTGTATTTACAGACTGATGTTTGTATTTACAGACTGATGTTTGTATTTACAGACTGATGTTTGTATCTACAGACTGTTGTTTGTATTTACAGACTGATGTTTGTATTTACAGACTGATGTTTGTGTTTACAGGCTGATGTTTGTATCTACAGACTGATGTTTGTATGATGTTTGTATTTACAGACAGATGTTTGTATTTACAGACTGATGTTTGTATTTACAGACTGATGTTTGTATCTACAGACTGATGTTTGTATCTATAGACAGATGTTTGTGTTTACAGACTGATGTTTGTATCTACAGATTGATGTTTGTATTTACAGACTGATGTTTGTATCTACAGACTGATGTTTGTATCTACAGACTGATGTTTGTATCTACAGACTGATGTTTGTATGATGTTTGTATTTACAGACTGATGTTTGTATTTACAGACTGATGTTTGTATCTACAGACTGATGTTTGTATCTACAGGCTGATGTTTGTATGATGTTTGTATTTACAGACTGATGTTTGTATTTACAGACTGATGTTTGTATTTACAGACTGTTGTTTGTATCTACAGACTGATGTTTGTATCTACAGACTGATGTTTGTATCTACAGACTGATGTTTGTATCTACAAATTGATGTTTGTATTTACAGGCTGATGTTTGTATGATGTTTGTATTTACAGACAGATGTTTGGATTTACAGACTGATGTTTGTATCTACAGACTGATGTTTGTATCTACAGATTGATGTTTGTATTTACAGACTGATGCAGGATTATTGATCCGATTGATAGTTAAGGACTGAACCTTCTCTCCGTGGCGTTATGGTCGTCATGGTGATGGTTATGTGAGTGATCGGTATGACTGGACTGACCTTCTGGTCGCTCTGCTCCGTCTCCCACTGCTGCTGCTCGCCGGATGCCTCTTTCACCACTTCCTGTTTCTTATTGATCCGGTTTTTCCAGTCTTCCTCGCCGCTCTTCTTCAGCAGAGCCACCCTGACAGGAGACATCATTTATTTAATCTACGAAGACTTGAAAGTCAAAATAAAAACATCGTCCAGGACTGTAAAAGCAGGTCAGACTGGAGCTGCTCGGTCTGCAGAGATGCAGGAGGAGACAGAGGAGGAGATAGAGGAGGAGACAGAGGACTCACCTCTCCCTAATGGACATCTGTTTGGAAGACATGCCGTCAGACAGTCCGTCCCCGTCCTCGCTGGGGGACAGACGGTCTCCAGAGTGGACGACGCTGTGCGGGCTGAAGTCCTTGCTGTGGTCCAGTGGGAGGGACCGGGACTTGACAAGGGCCTGGGGGAAGGACTGAGGTTTGGGGGGAGTCTGAGGGGGGATCTGGGGGGAGGACTGAGGTTTGGGGGGAGTCTGAGGGGGGATCTGGGGGGAGGACTGAGGTTTGGGGGGAGTCTGAGGGGGGATCTGGGGGGAGGACTGAGGTTTGGGGGGAGTCTGGGGGGGGATCTGGGGGGAGGACTGAGATTTGGGGGGAGTCTGGGGGGCGATCTGGGGGGCCGTCTGCAGGTAGGGTTTGGGGAGGGGCTGGACAAAGACCTGAGGTCTGGGCGGGGCCTGCAGGGAGTGGGTGAAGGGTTTGGAGAAGGTGGGCGGGGCCTGTGAGTGGGGCTGGATGTAGGATGGAGGTTTGGGCTGCGTCGGGGGAGGGGCCAGCTGAGTGTCAGGTTTAGGGAGAGTCTGAGGAGGCGGCTGGACGCCGGAGACATGAGACACTGTCCTGGAGGAGACTTTAGCAACCAGAGGCCTCAGAGGGGACAGATGTTCTGAAGACAGGAAGAGAAGAACAGTTTTGAGAGACATGATTGACATCTCATCAGAGACATGAAACCAAAAACATAACGAGTGTTTTTAATGCAACAGATGACCATATTTCTATCTTCTCTCTGATTGGTCAGACGGAAGCTGCTCTGCTGAGAGTTTCTGATGCTGTGATGAAGACTGCAGTTACACAATTAATATCTATATTAAATCCTAATAAGATCTGATGGACGATCCACAGACAGACTGACAGACAGAGAGACAGGCAGAGAGACAGGCAGAGAGACAGGCAGACAGACAGGCAGGCAGGCAGACAGAGAGACAGGCAGAGAGACAGGCAGGCATGCAGGCAGACAGACAGACAGGCAGAGAGACAGGCAGACAGACAGGCAGACAGACACACAGGCAGGCAGGCAGGCAGGCGTCCATTGTGTCCTCTCTGTCCTCTACCTGCTATATTTAACATCTCTCAATGAGATAAAACAGGTCAGGTCCATTTCACTGTGCTCAGCTGACCCACATCCGTAAAGTGGTGCCGAGGGCCCGTGGCCCCTAAAGGGGCCATGACAGGGAGCTGGTCGGTCCACAGGACAAAGGGCGCAGCAAGGTGAAATATGCTAATTAGATGCAGGCGGAGACACCAAGTCAAACACAGAGGCTGGAAAGAGAGAGAGCGGCCATAATGGGAGACTTTGCATCAGACAAGGAGGAGGAGGAGGAGGAGGACAGTCATGAACACCTCTGCTGTCTGTCACCTCCTGTCTCTGTTCTTTGTACCCTCTCCTCTCCTCTCCTCTCCTCTCCCCCCCCACCCCCCTCGAACCTCCTACCTGAGACGCCTCCCTGGCTCTGGCCGCTGCTTCTCTCCTGGTCTTGTGTGAAGGAAGCGGGAGGTGCTGCAGCCTCCCTCAGGTCGCATCCTCTTCCTCCTCCTCCTCCTCCTCCGTCTGCTCTCTCTGACTCCCCCCTCCACCACAAGGTCTGAATCTGAGGATGCTGCAGCTGGTCTCCTTCTCTGTCGGGGGAGTGTGTCTCTCTCTTATGGCTGTTGTCTGTGGCTCCTCCCCGCTGCCTCCCCCTGACCTCCTCCTCCTCCTCCTTCTCCTCCCGCCAGCGCTGCCTGTGATCAGCGGAGGAGGAGGAGGAGTGATCAGGAGGGGCTCCTCCTCTCTCTCTGCTCTCAGGATGTAGAGGGGAGGAGTCTGACCCGGTCTCAGGGAGTCCCGGGTCTCGGCTCCTGGTCATGGAGAAGTACCTCACCGCCCTCTCCTGGTGGACGCCGGCGCTGCTGGAGGACTGTTGTTGGGCAGGGATGTAGGGGACGGCGGTGGACTTCCCTACATGGAGACTGTCGTCGCTGCTGGTGGCTGGTGTCACGGTTACCGTGGCAACGGAGGGCTGGGAGGCGACGGCCGCCACGGATCGAACCAGGGAGGCGGAGAGCGGCTCCAGTTTCAGGTTGCCTCCATTTATCAACTGCAGGAAGAGACAGAGTCACGACATGTTACAGAGTCTGAGGAGATTATGGGATGGATGGGAGGGAGGAGGAATAAATCAGGATGACAGAGAGGAAGGAAGGAAGCAGACTGGACAAGTTTGGTCATGAAACCACCGCTTCTATTAATAAACATGTGATTTTTATGATTCTCTGAACCATCAGTATAACTGATGAAGTGGAGCTGATGACACCTGGATGACATCATTGATATTATTAAAAATGTGTTTTCAGACAAGATTTCACCAAAATAATAAACAGTGACGTGATCAGAGAAATAAATCTAATTTATTCTTCATTTAACTGAGGTTGAAATATCATATTAGGAACATAACTTACCTGTAATACATCTTAAAGAACAGAAAACATTGAAGCTGCATCACTGTTATCGCTAATGTTACTGTATGACATCACTTCCTGTCCCTCCAGCATCGTTAACCACCACACACTGATGAAGGCCACGCTCCTCCTCAGTCCCACATCCACATGTTTTTATTGTTCTGCAGGTTTGTCCAGGTGTTCAGAAGGAGGCGGAGTCAAACTAACTATCAGCTCTCATACTTGTTGTGCAGCAAACAAGTATGTCATCGACGCATCGACCAATCACAACGAGGCACAGAAAACAAACAGGAAGCTCTTGATCACATGCTGCAGGTCTAACACCGGGACACGACGAATATTAAATACACAAACACTGAACCAATCAGATCCATCAGCACAGGGCTCATTCAGCCAATCAGGAGGCGGTCTGGTTCTTACGTGTTCTCCCTGATCGGCCTCTATGTCGCCGTTACACAGCGGCCGCTCAGCTTCCTGTGAGGACAACAAGGACTGTGACTCGCTGCTGAGGACACGCCCACAAAAACATCTACCTGAAGCATCTGACGACAGGTGAGTAAAGATGTACTTCCTGTTTAGTGGACGACATGATGCTTTGACTTCAACAGGAAACTAATCTGTTTGTCAAAGTGAGATGTTTGTTATGTTATCGCTGCTCTGGAGGTGAAACCGTCTGGAATGAGAAGCAGAATAAACTGAGTTCACCGACGTACTGCGACACGCAGACGCTGGCGAGGAGGTGACCTGATGGTCTCTGTGATGTCATATCCTGTTACATGAATTGTGAACAGCTGATGGACGTCCTCCCTGATGCTCCGAGCGTCTGAAGGAGCTCCTCACTGGTTTATCAGAATCATTTGGTTTCACCTGCAGCCGCAACATGTCCTCTTTAAATCTTTTATCTGCAATATTTCAAAGGATTGGAACTATTTTTCTAGATTTTGAGGTTCCCCTCTTTAAACTGCAGCAGTTTTTTTTGTTGCTGTTATTTTTAGTTTCTTCCCAACTTGTGTTGAAGCAGCGCCACAGTTTCCCTCCAGATACGAGCGACCTGCAGTGCTTCCTCTGTACCTGCTGCACCTCTCCCTGGGTGATGGGCTGAGTCTGGAACCGGGTGTTGGCTCGGCGCTGCCGGGTGTCCCCCCGCGTCCCCTCGGCCGTCGGTCCCGTGGTCTGGGCCAGCCGGGTGAACAGAGCCATCTTCTCGGACAGACTGAGCGCCGACAGGTCGGGCTGGTCGGGACCGAGCTCCCGGCCGTCGACCTCGGGAGGAGGAGCTGGTTTCTGGAGCTCCTGGGTCTCCTGGTCCTCCTGGTTCTGGTCCTGGACCGCTGAGCCTGGCTGAGACGAGGCCTGAACGCTGGGGGAGGGGCAGGGGGACGTCAGTGATGAGTGACGGCTGTCAGTCTTTGATTTGATTTCAAATAATTAAAACATTTTTATGTCTTAAACAAATTAAACGATACATTTCCAGTGACTTTATTATCTTAAGGTGATAAAATGAAGTACAAACTAGTTTTTTATTACCTCACGACTGAACATTTTATGCAGTTCTTATGCAGATAGTCATATAAAGCATTGAATGTTTGCAGCGGTTCTGCAGATTTAAACCTGAGCTGGTAAACAGACACCTGAACCCAGAACATGCAGAGGGCTTTAACTGGCCTGACCTCTGACCTTTGCACCAGATATGTAACCTACTTCTTCACTGCAAGTAAGAAATGCTGCACGAAGGAGCAGAAATAACGAGGTGAACTGCAGCAGCACATCTGCACTGCAGCCACCAGAGGGAGACAGAGAGGTGTTCAAAAAATGTTTCTGCTTTAAAACAGAACATTTTTCACTGAAAATAAAACTTCATGTCTTCATAACGAACATCGGTGCACAAAATAGTAAAAATATTTGGGTTTAATATGAAATTCATTCATCAAAACTGCACTGCACCTCATTCCTGACTTCTACATCCACTGAGGTCCAGTAAGTACAGGAAGTATAAAGTACAACACATGCACACAGAAGAGTGCAGCCCCGCCCACCTGATGCCCCTCCCACTGCTGCTGCTGGGGACGTGATTGACATGAATGTGGACGCGAGTGTGCAAAGGACTGAAAGGAGAAGACGTGGCGAAAAGGAGACAGAGAAAAGCACAAAACAAAGAGGAGGGCCAGACTAAAGACAGAAGTTTAGAGTGAGGCCCACCTGGAGGCGCTGACCACCTCCTGGTTGGTGACGGGCTGAGTGAGCGCGCGGTCCTGAACTCTCCTCAGACGTCTCTCCACGGCTGCGTTTCGTGACCGCGGTTTGGGAACACCTCCTTCTGACGACCTCTCCAGCTCCTGAACGAACATGTCAGGAAACATCAGTACAAACCGTAATGAGACGTCTGAGGTGGAACACGGCGGTGATGACGACATGACAGGTTTCAACATGAGATATTAATCATGTGGGATGTAAACAGGAAGTGTACCCTGAAGAGAGACCTCTTCGCCGCCACGCTCATCTTCGCTCTGTCATCCAGTTTTTCTTCATCTGCTGATTAAAAGAGAGAATCATCAATGTCTTTAAATACTATAATTATTTATATATATATGTATTGTGCAGATACATCGTAGACTAGTGGTTCTCAACTGGTGGATCGTGACCCCAAAAGTGGGTCGCAGATGTGTGTGCGAATTAAAAAAGTTATTCAAACTTTTATTTTGAAGTCCACAGAACAGAAACTAACGTCATCACATCAGTAGTCAGCTCTCATTCAAGCAGCTGGGACCAGCTGGGACCAGCTGGGACCAAGTGGGACCAGGTGGGAACCACTGACTGTTCTTACCTTCGACATCCTGAAGCTGTGACGGGCTGAGTCGCGCCCTGCAGAAACATCAAACATGTAAATGAAAGAATGTACAGAAACAGAACGGTTCTCCTTCAGCCCACCGATCGTTTTATTCTCTGTAAATTAAATCACTGCGAGGATGCTCCTGCTGGTTGCCACGGAGACCCCCTGCTGTACCTATCAGACTCCAGCCTCTCTGCGGAGGTGATGGGCTGCGTCCTGAACCTCTCCGACATGCGGCTGTCTCCGGGGTTGATGTAGCGCCGCGGCCTCCGGACGCCTCGGTCCCGATCACCGCCGCCGCCGCTAGCAGCATCGCCCTCCGCGGCTGAGAGGTCGACTTTAACCGTCTCACTTTGGAGCGACGAGGACAACGAGAACGGACAGCACACGTAGAGTCAGAACAAAGAGGACCGGACCGGACCGGACCGGTCCAGATGTTTCAGCAGGTTAGAAAAACACACGCTGAGCTTATCGTGACCTGATGATGTCATCAACATGCAGCAGCACACGACCGCCAGACAGACAACAAGAAGGAGAACTGACGGCAACTTACACAAACAAAGTAAAAACACACGTTTCATGCTTCAGAACCAGAACCAGAACCAGGATATTGATCAGCTCACTAACACTCCGTTACAGAGTCCATGCCGGTGAACCTACAACTCCGGTTTCCGGTTGGCGTTCTCCAGGTACGAGTGGCGCAGCTGGGCGACCGACACCCGGGTGTCCAGGGCGCCCGTCTCCCCGCCGGACGTCCCCGGAAGAGGGACAGGCCGGGACGCCTCCCTGCTGGCCGTCCTCTCCGTACGGTACCCGGCAGACTGCTGGCTGATACCGATGTCCGACATGGAGCGGGTCCGGATCTTTGGTTTGGGTCCTCCGCTCGTCTCCAGGATCCGGTGTTTGGCCGGAGGCACTGAGGAACCCTTCAGGAGGTAGACGGCCGAGTCCAACCTCTGGTGGACCGATGGAGACGGATGCTGTCTCCCAGGGACACCGTCTTGGTCCTGATGGATGGATGTGTAGTTCTTCTGGGAGTCCTGGAGAATCAGAGGCTCCTGTCTTTGCAGCTCGTAGTCCTGATGTCTCTGAGGGTCTTGATGTCTCTGAGTCTCCTGATGTCTCTGAGGGTCTTGATGTCTCTGAGTCTCCTGATGTCTCTGAGTCTCCTGATGTCTCTCAGGGTCCTGATGTCTCTGAGTCTCCTGATGTCTCTGAAGGTCCTGATGTCTCTGAGTCTCCTGATGTCTCTGAGTCTCCTGATGTCTCTCAGGGTCCTGATGTCTCTGAGTCTCCTGATGTCTCTGAAGGTCCTGATGTCTCTGAGTCTCCTGATGTCTCTGAGTCTCCTGATGTCTCTCAGGGTCCTGATGTCTCCTCCTGGGTTCATACTGCTGTGTCGAAGATTGTGGATCGTGGATCTGGACCTCCTGATGGTTCACGGTTTCCGAGGACGGATGCTGCGGGTGTCCTGAGGTGGACCATAATGTCCTCTGCTCTGGACCGTCATGGACGGACAGATGCTGTCTTCTGTCTCCGATCCTGTCCACGTGTCTGTCCCTCCCTCGGTCCCTCGGTCTGTCCCGGTCCTCCTCGCCCCGACTCGTCCTCCTGCGCTCTGGACTGTAGTTCTGCCGGTCCACGTCGTCGGTCTGTCCTCTGAGCGGGTCGTCCGTGCTGCGTTCCCGTCTGCGGATCTCCGAGGGCAGGACCGCCTTCCTGCTCTTCAGCAGCCCCTCGGTTTGGACCTCCTCTTTCAGCGCCTGCCGGGCCTCCAGCCGCGCCTCCCTGTGGGCGGCGTAGACCTGGTCGGCGCTCACTCGTCTTCGTGGTTGAGCCTCCGGAGGTCCGGACGGTTTGGCAGCTGGTGCCGAGGCCGTCATGGCCATGTAGGGCTGAGAGTCCACCGGGCCGGGCTGCTGGTGCTCTGAGGAGGAGGGGGGGGCGAGATGGCGACCCGGGCTGGGCTGAGGCTGGGGAATCGTCCTCTGGGTGGACTGAGTCCGGGTTCTGTTAGCCTGCTGCGGGTCCGGACTCCAGTCAGGAGGCTGCTGGACGGTTTCGTCCCGGGACAATCGCTCTCTGACCCGGATTCTTGGGGAGAGGAAGGACCAGTTACTGAGCTGCACAACTCTCTGAACTCAGAACCAAACTCGTATTCATGCCACATAAAGGCTGCTGGTCAAAAACAAGAAGACATGTTTTAGTTTCCAACTCGAGTGAGACGTCGTAACAAAGACAGGAAATATTTAGATTCAACTGAAACATCCAAAACAAAGATTATAAATTTTAATAAACAGCGTCACGGCTCTGATCCTCCACCAGGGGGCGCATGTCTGAATCTGAGTCAGACTGAAGTCTCCCTGCCAAAAAAAGGAAGTCAAACTATTTTCATCTGCCGACCTCTGACCCCTGGGAGCCGAAGGTCGCACTAATCTCATTGTGGAGCAGTAAACCCAACGTCCCGGCCGGCGTCGGCCTGATCTGACACGCATGCAGGATTTAAAGCTGCCGCAGCACACGCTAACATGAGCAGCTGAGGAGCTTCGACAGGTGATCAGGACGTTCGCACACAGAAACATTCACTAAACACACAAATATTTTGTGTTTTTTTAAATACTGAACTTAAATCCACAAATACATGTAATTAGAATAATTTGTAATTTTCTAAAACATTGTTTTGGATATTTATGTTGTGTAAATTGTTGAGACACTTCTGATGATCCAACATGCAAATGCAGCAAAGTTCACAAAATAAAAGTTCAACAGTTTGTAAATAAATGAAACCTCATGCAGAAATGTTTTTGAAATTTACAAATACTTTTAAATTCACATATTTATAATAATAACGATAATAATAAAATTCATTTGTTTAGCACCTTTTATACAAGACATGCAGCTCAAAGTGATTTATGTGCAGTCTTTCACATAAAAACAGATTTAAAGGAACATTTAAAAATATAGAAATAAAATGCATAAGAACTGATAAAATGTATAAAATTAATACTAATAGAGTTGAAATATAAAATAAAGCAACATGCATTTTAAAGGCGCATCAGAAACACATCAGTGGATCTTTCTGTGTGCAATTCTGAATTATGACCCAGACGTGACGCCGTACCTTCAGCTTCACCGGTCAGCTGACTTTAAAAACAGCTGACAGACAAAATCAAAGATTCACCGTGATATGACAAAAGCATATAAAATAAAAAGACTCGATATGATGTCACAGGTTAACGGACCAGAATCTGAGCCTCGCTGACGAGTGCTGAGTCAGCAGGTCTCCGGGTCACTGACACCTCTCAGCTGGACCCGGCTGGAGGAGCTTCCTGGAACTGATCCAGAGTCAGTGAACCTGCTGAACTCTGCCAACTATCATCAAACATCCTGAAGAAGTTCTGAAGCTCCGATGAAACACATGAACGAGAGTTTTAATGTTGGACGAGGTTAGAAATGAAAGTTTGACGTAATAATAATAAGAGGAAGAATTACTGAGATTTAATATTGAATAGTTCACTAGTGAAGAGTGTCCCGGGGACTCGTCTCTGAACCGTCCAGCTGTGTCCTCATCGGTGTCTTCAACACATTCAGAGCTTCAGAAGACCTGAAAACTCCTTCAGCTGCAGCAGGAGAAGATCTTAGTTTATATCAAATAATAAACACCGACCAGACGGAGAGACAGTCTGAGGACAACATGGCAGAGGACACGGACAGAAGACACGGCTTGAGGACACGGCTAGAAGACACGGCTAGAGGACACAGTCAGAGGACACGGCTAGAAGACACAGCTAGAGGACATGGCTAGAAGACACGGCTAGAGGACACAGTCAGAGGACACGGTCAGAGGACACAGTTAGAGGACACGGTCAGAGGACACAGTCAGAGGACACGGTTTCACAGTGAAACCAGAGTCGTCATATAAAAACAGACATCAACCGTTTTAATGCAGGAAATAAAGTGTTTCAAGAGTTCAAAGGTCAAAACACAAGATGAGATCTGATTGGTTATTCAGATCTCATCTTCCTTCACGTTCCAGATTCTGCTGTCAGGTCATGTCCTGATAACTGCTGACCCCTGACCTCTGACCTCTGACCACTGGATGGATGGAGGACACTCACCCCTGCCGATTGAGGATGCTCTGCGCCTGCTGCTCGATAAACAGGTCTCCGGGTGAGATGCCGTAGCGGGTGGAAGGCAGCGAGGCCCGGCGGGCGGTGCGAGGGGAGCTGGGCACCGCTGCGATGCTGTAGTCCCTGGTGGAGGCGGGGCTTGGCTCATGGTGGGCGGGGTCTTGGTGTTGCTCCTGGGTCCTGGAGGCAACAGAGCGCTCCGGAGCTCCTCCACGCCGGAAGTTCTCCATGTTCATCGCTCGCTCCCGCTCTGAAAACCTGCTGGGTCTCTCTGGAGCAGGGGGCGGGGCTTGGTTTGAGTGGGCGGGGCTCGACGTGTTAACAGGTGCAGGGTCTGGGTGTGTCCTCATGTAAACCCAGCCCACTCCGGCGCGGTACGGCCCCCTGGCTGCGGCCTGTCGGTCCGATGGGTCGGTATCCCGTCTGGAGCGGAGCCGCGGGGTGCAGTCGATGTCCGGCTCCTGATCCAGGAGGATGCCGTAGCGCTCCGACAGCTGACGGCGGCGCTCCGCTTTGTAGCGGGCGATGCGTTCGGCCTTGGAGCTCAGGCCCGACGGTTCCGCTGAGCCCGACGTGGGCGTGGAGGAGCTGGATAACGTCACCGGGTCCACGTACACCAACACCGGGTCGGGGCGGCCGGCGCCACCTTTGACCTGAGACGATCTCTCTGGAGACGTCACCTGCTGCTGCGGAGCCTCCGGATCCTCTCGGCTGTAGCGCCGCACTGTGGTGGAGCATGGAAACAACGTTCTTTATGTAACGAGGTCGTTACCATAACGACCAGAAGTGCAAACATACATGATGCATAACACACAAACTACAACAACAAAACACATTACTGACAAAATGCAAGCACGAACAAAAACTTAAAAATGTAATTAAATTGAAGCTGCCGGCGCTCGCACGCCGCCTCCCCGAAGCCGGCTCCCCAACGTGCAGCGTGAGGGGCCGCCTATCACCGCTTAAAGTCGCTATTTTTGTCTCATTTCCTGTCTCCAGCAGGGGGCGCTACGACTATGACGGAATATGACTATCAGGTGTCTTCAGGGCGGGACTGCTGTCAAAGATGTAATGTTTGTGGAAGATCTGAATATGTACATAAAAGTTAGTCAGTTGCAGGTTCATGGCGAGACGCCCAAAATGGCCGCCACGATACGGTCACACCGATCAACGAAAACAAATTCACGATGCCGAGACACTTTTCGGTTCGTCTCGGTGTGACACACAAGTCCACCGGATTTGGTGAATTTAGGTAAATGTGGCCGTGCTTACCCATCACACGAGGCTCACAGGGGTCGGAGGCGCGAGTGTAGCGGGGGGCGTCCTCCTCCAGCATCCTGTTGGCCACCAGGCCGCCGGGCAGCAGGGTGGGCGGAGCCTCGCTCTCCATCCCCTCCAGGCGCCGGGCGATCCTCTCCTTCCTAACACGGACAGGTCAAAGGTCAAACTGAGAGTGTTCAGACGTGTTGGTATGAAAGTACAGCGAGCTCTGAACTCACCTGTTCATTCCTGAGTCCTGACTGACGGCTGCCTCAAAGTATTTCTTCAGATCCGACACTGGAAACGGGAACACAGGAACAGAGAGGTCAGAGGTCAGAGGTCAGAGGTGATGTTTCAGAGGGAGAAGTGACGCCCACCTTTAGGAAGGACCAGCAGCAGTTTGAAGTTTGAAGCTTATTTTATCAAAAATGTCGACGTAATTTTGAGGGTTTTTTGCAAAAAGTTGCACGAATGTGATTTTTTTTTAAGAACTACCAGATGAAGGAATAAATCTGAAATCACTTCTTATGATAATATTCATGCTGCACATCACAAAAATATTGAAGTTCTCATCTTTATTCATTTATTTATCGAATTTGCCGCTCAAAGCTTCTCCTCCTCTTCAAAGATTTGAATCTTTATTCTTAGATCTTTTATTTTGTCTCATATCTTCTGTAATAGTGACGTTAATCTGCTGAGTCTGTTGCCGTGACGCTCCATCAGCTGCAGCGAGGTCGGTGGTCCTGGAGGAGGAATTAACATAAGCTGCTCCAGACATGTCCAGCGCTTAGTGCTTACTCAGCATGATGTGCTGAAGACCTCCAGTTAAATCTACATGCTTACTTGAGTTTAATGTTGATGACACAGCAGAGGAGGGGGGGAGAAGGTGTGGGGAGGGGGGGTCTGAGGCTTCACTGAAAAACTGTTCTGTGTGGTGACTACACACAAACAAACAAATAAAAGTGTTTCTCACCTGAAGGCTTCTGTCGGCAGCGATGTTGAGCTGTTGTTGGGAGTTTTAGATCCAAATCCTGAGAAGAGAAACTGAACTCAGTCAAAGATGAAAAATAAAGAAGTTCACAGAATCTCTGGTGTAAAAAGCTTTAACTGTACGTTTCCTCCAGCTGACTGACAGACCGACATCATCTGGATAAAACCTGACTCAAATTCATTCAGACAGTTAAAATGCTTCATATCAGAACAACTCAGCAAAATAAAAGAGCAAATAATCAATAAATATACCAGAACAATCATCAGAGGCAGAAAACAAGAATTCAAACTTAAAAACCAAGACGGTGAATATTACTACAAATTACACTTCATCCCTTTCTACCACTTCATCTCTTTCTACCGCTTCATCTCTTTCTACAGCTTCATCCCTTTCTACCGCTTCATCTCTTTCTATCGCTTCATCTCTTTCTACTGCTTCATCTCTTTCTATCGCTTCATCTCTTTCTACCGCTTCATCTCTTTCTACAGCTTCATCTCTTTCTACCGCTTCATCTCTTTCTACAGCTTCATCTCTTTCTACCGCTTCATCCCTTTCTATCGCTTCATCCCTTTCTATCGCTTCATCTCTTTCTCTTTCTACCGCTTCATCTCTTTCTATCGCTTCATCTCTTTCTACTGCTTCATCTCTTTCTATCGCTTCATCTCTTTCTACAGCTTCATCTCTTTCTACCGCTTCATCTCTTTCTACCGCTTCATCCCTTTCTATCGCTTCATCCCTTTCTATCGCTTCATCTCTTTCTCTTTCTACCGCTTCATCTCTTTCTATCGCTTCATCTCTTTCTATCGCTTCATCTCTTTCTACCGCTTCATCCCTTTCTCTTTCTACCGCTTCATCTCTTTCTATCGCTTCATCTCTTTCTACCGCTTCATCCCTTTCTCTTTCTACAGCTTCATCTCTTTCTATCGCTTCATCTCTTTCTACAGCTTCATCCCTTTCTACCGCTTCATCTCTTTCTATCGCTTCATCTCTTTCTACAGCTTCATCTCTTTCTACAGCTTCATCCCTTTCTACAGCTTCATCTCTTTCTATCGCTTCATCTCTTTCTACTGCTTCATCTCTTTCTATCGCTTCATCTCTTTCTACAGCTTCATCTCTTTCTATCGCTTCATCTCTTTCTACAGCTTCATCCCTTTCTACCGCTTCATCTCTTTCTATCGCTTCATCTCTTTCTACAGCTTCATCTCTTTCTATCGCTTCATCCCTTTCTCTTTCTACAGCTTCATCTCTTTCTACCGCTTCATCCCTTTCTCTTTCTACCGCTTCATCTCTTTCTATCGCTTCATCTCTTTCTACCGCTTCATCCCTTTCTCTTTCTACCGCTTCATCTCTTTCTATCGCTTCATCTCTTTCTACCGCTTCATCTCTTTCTACCGCTTCATCCCTTTCTATCGCTTCATCCCTTTCTATCGCTTCATCTCTTTCTCTTTCTATCGCTTCATCCCTTTCTATCGCTTCATCTCTTTCTATCGCTTCATCTCTTTCTACAGCTTCATCTCTTTCTACCGCTTCATCCCTTTCTATCGCTTCATCTCTTTCTATCGCTTCATCTCTTTCTACAGCTTCATCTCTTTCTACCGCTTCATCTCTTTCTACCGCTTCATCCCTTTCTATCGCTTCATCTCTTTCTACCGCTTCATCTCTTTCTCTTTCTACCGCTTCATCTCTTTCTATCGCTTCATCTCTTTCTATCGCTTCATCTCTTTCTACCGCTTCATCCCTTTCTCTTTCTACCGCTTCATCTCTTTCTATCGCTTCATCTCTTTCTACCGCTTCATCCCTTTCTCTTTCTACAGCTTCATCTCTTTCTATCGCTTCATCTCTTTCTACAGCTTCATCCCTTTCTACCGCTTCATCTCTTTCTATCGCTTCATCCCTTTCTACAGCTTCATCTCTTTCTATCGCTTCATCCCTTTCTCTTTCTACAGCTTCATCTCTTTCTACCGCTTCATCTCTTTCTACCGCTTCATCCCTTTCTATCGCTTCATCCCTTTCTATCGCTTCATCTCTTTCTCTTTCTACCGCTTCATCCCTTTCTATTGCTTCATCTCTTTCTATCGCTTTATCTCTTTCTACCGCTTCATCTCTTTCTACCGCTTCATCTCTTTCTCTTTCTACCGCTTCATCTCTTTCTACCGCTTCATCTCTTTCTCTTTCTACCGCTTCATCTCTTTCTACCGCTTCACTTCCAAACTGTCCAACTGGAGTTTAATTCATGCTGATAATTGTCCATCATTTAACACATTTTAAAATCACTCAAAACATTCACAAAACCTTTGACCAAATGTTAATTCTGTTATTTCAACGTTAAAAAGATATCCAGAAGAAGTACCCCCCTCCCCCCCCCTCCCCTCTGTTGTGAACTTGCTCCCTGGTTCAGGAGTCGGATCGGGTTTCTGCTCCCGACGCCTCCAGAACACCTCGCTCTTATTTTGGTGTGCAAGGTTTTTACAAAACGGAGGCGGAGTCATGACGGGGTAGGGTGGGGGGGTCAGAGGTGTGACTTCTTCATCTTCGACCTGCTCCTCTTCCTCACATGTTGTCCTCTGGATGTGAAGCTCTGATCTTCTATTTTCATACGTAACATCTATAAAAGTCCTTCTGCATGCGACACGTTCTCGTCTCTGTCTGTCTGCGACTCCTCAGACCTCCTGCGGTGGAAATCCCCCCCTCCCCCACACACACACATGTCACTGCTTCCTTGGAAACGCCTGCAGGTCGTCAACAACACGCGCAGCAGCGGGCAGCGCCAGCGAGCAGCTTAGAGCTCTGCTGACGGGCCGAACAGACGAGAAGGATTTTCTATAAATATTCGGAGGTGTGAAATAGATTCTGGTTCCAGAACAGTCGGAGAAACAGGAACAGATGAAGCAGCTGTTACACTGAATATCTGCAGTTAGAGCCCTAAAACAGGAATATTACCAGAAACACAACATCCCAGAGAAACACCCGACTACAGAGACCAACTCTCACTATGAATGAACAGAACCTCAACAGAACCTCAACAGAACCTCAACAGAACCTCCTGCATCACCTCCAGACCTCCTGGGTCGAGTCCTACGGGCTCGTCTGAGGGTTCAGACAGTCTCCCCGGAGCCAGCCCTCGCTCACCGGGCCTTACCTGGTCCGCCAGGCTGCACGTGGTTGCCATGGTAACCGGAGATCCGAGGGTTTCGGAACATGTTTCGGGGATGGAGGAGGAGAGGACGAGGAGGCTCCCCTCTGGTCACCGTGGAGATCAGTGGAGACGAGGAACCGCTGCTGGTGAGCAGACGAGGTGAGGACGGAGGCGGTGACACACACACACACGCACACACACACGCACACAGACACAGACACACACACACACACACGCACACACACACGCACGCACACACACACACACACGCACACACGCACACACACACACACACACACACACATACAGAGAGAGAGACAGCGCAGCAGGGCGGTAAAGCAGCTCAGAGTCCTAATCAGATTACAGGCAGAAATTAGCCTTGATGATAAAAACTCTGGAACAGGATTGGAAGGGGGGGGGGAGCGGGGGCGGGGGAGGGGGGGGACTACTGGAAGTCAGATGGTAGCTCCACACACACACACACACACAGACACACACAGATACACACACACACACACACACACATACACACACACACACACACACACACAGGCTGAGCGCCAACAAATTTTCAGAAACCGAAGCCGAATGTTGTTTGAAATGAAATCAGTGTTTTTAAACTGCAGTGAAACTTCAGATCATGATTGATATCCAGCGACAGCTCGGCCTGATGACAGGACACGACTTTATGAAGCTGTCATGTGATTTCCTGACAGGTTCTGATCCAGCAAGGATTATTAAAACTTTATTTAAAAACACTTCCCTCCTGTGTTCTGGTTTGTGTCTGTCAACTAGTTTCACCTGTCCCTCGTTGTTCTCCTCTCCCTTGTGTATTTGTCAGTGAGTCTTTCCAGTTCTCATGTTTCTGGCTTCAAGCCAAGCGCGAAAAAAAAAATCATCATGACGTCACCCATCAGATCGTCAGCTGAGAAACTTCAAGTTTGGTATTTGATTCTTTTGGAGCAGGAAGTGACCATATTTGGATGATTTGGGGAGGAGCGAGGGGTGGATCTGACACTATGACTACACCACATGCCTGTCAATCAAACAAGCCCCACCCCCAAACATATCTGTGTTTGAGACATCAAGAATTGTAAATTTTTTCATATTGTGTGCACTTTTCGGTTTTCTTTGCTGCTGTGACGATTGAATTTCCCCACTGTGGGATTAATAAAGTCAAATCTAATCTAATCTAATCTAATCTAATCTAATCTAATCTAATCTAATCTAATCTAATCTAATCTAATTTAATCTAATCTAATCTAATCTAACGAGATCATGATGACTGGAAACATTTACTGACTTTGGATTTCAGGAGAGAATTTGATGCTTTTTCAATAGAAGTCTATGGAGACAGCCCCTAGTGGTCCTCAGCGGTACTACAGATGGAGTCTACGGAGACAGCCCCTAGTGGTCCTCAGTGGTACTACAGATAGAGTCTATGGAGACAGCCCCTAGTGGTCCTCAGTGGTACTACAGATAGAGTCTATGGAGACAGCCCCTAGTGGTCCTCAGTTGTACTACAATTTAAGACAAGTCTGCATCTGCAGTGACTTGGAAGCTACGTCCATTTTATTTAGTGAAATTTTTGTTTGTGAAAAACCTCAGTGTTTGAATCCTCCCTCTTTCTTATCTAAAAAAAATAACCAATGGGGTTGTCTGTGATTTCCGTCTCTGCTCCTCCTCCATGCTCCTCTGTTACGTCCTCCTCCTCTTCCTCCTCCTCAGTTAAAACACACAGCTCTTCTTACAGACGACGCTGCTATGAGCTGAGGTGTAGAAACGATCTCATCTAACAGACGACAGCAGCCTCTTGTGAGTTGTCACATTAAGTCAGAGCGTGCAGATGAAAGTGTTATTGAGCTTATAAAGCAGGCGATCGATCAATGTCTCAAGACTTTGAAACCCTCCTCCGCCTCCTCTTTTAGCACAGCGAACATTTAAACTGTTTATAAAAGTACCTTCAGCTGACTGAAATAAAACAAAATCAAATCATGAAGAAAGAAAATATAAATCTTAGAAATTCAGGCTGCTCGACGTGACATCATAAATAGAACCATGTTAATGTGTTTATGTTATTTACTCTCTGATGGTGACCTGATGTGGAGTCACACGGTTTGCCCCCCCCCCCCCCGCCCCCGCAGACCCCTAATAAGGCAACGTGTGCTGTGATTGGCTGCCTTGGAGAGTGGTCACAGTGTTTACAGGCGACCAAGTCCACGCCTGCTCTTCCTTGTTTTCTCCTCCCGCTCCTTCTCCCCCTCATTCCTCAAATTCACCGTCTCCCGCCCTCCTTTGGCTCCTCCCACTCCTGCTCCCCCCTCACTCGGCTCCTCCCACTCCTGCTTTCTTTCTGTCACTGTTTTCTCTCTTTGCTTTTTTAACCTCTCCAATCAGTGCAGCAGAAAAGCTGAGACATCCTCCATCCTCCGTCCTCCTTCTCACCGCTGAGACTTTTCAGAAGTAAATTACACTGATAAGACATTAAACTTCAGTAACAACACTGAGGTGGAGTCTGGGTGGAGGACTCGATGACAGACATCGTGCCCAGGACACGTGTTCAACATCTGATTCATCATCTGACCTGATTATAAATCAGATGTCTGATTTCAGAGATGATGTTAAAAATACTGAATCAAACTTCACAACCTCCAGTTTTTTCTGTTGTTTTTGTGCTTTTTGTCACTTTTATAGGAGACTCGGCTGCTTTCAGTCCAAAGACACTTCATCCAAACATCCAGGAGATAAAGTTTCATCCAAACATTCATTAAACTCACTGAAATTAAAGTGTTTCTAAGACTTTCTCTCCTCTCAGGAATTTTTGTTCTTTAATTCGTGGTCACGATGCCCGTTAGATGAACTCACTCCACTCAGTTGGTCTCATATCTAGTTTGTTTCTCTGCTGAAATAATCGTGCTGATCTGCAGTCACTGCTCATTCATAAATAAAATGTGATATTTTGTTGGAGAACTTTTTCCAGGATGTTTAAAGTGTTAGCTGGTTCATTAATTCTTTCAGTAGGAAGTGAGTTTGAAATCTAAACTTGGGAGGACTTAGTGCTGCGACTCTGCTGCCTTTATTAGGAGAAACCTGTGAGCACTGATGTACATGCATGCACCAACATAAACGCATGCACACACATGCAGCCTGAGGCAGCGCAGCTGGGACCTTCATCCTCCCTCCTTCCTGCAAACATTTACTCTGGCTCTCCCTGCGAACGTCCAGACCTGCAGCCTGATGGTCTGCTCTTATAAGGATATCGATGAGCGCCGAGGCCGGAGGTGAGCAGAGTCTCTGTCAGACGGAGAAGGAAGGAGGAGAGGAGGAGAAGGAGAAGGAGGAGGAGGAGGAGGAGGATTCCATGCCTGAAATGGTTACTGAGGATTTGACCGTCCTTTCTTAAAGCCACACGGCCCAGAAAGCATCTTCAGGTTATGTAACGTGACGAGGTAGTTCCAGGTGAGTCCATCACTTCCTGGTTCTCCAGGATGCAGCAGAGTTTACGACCGAGGCTCGACTCTGCAGACAGAAGTCAGAAAAGCGAGGAGACGGCGTGCAACATGAGCCGCTGCTCTGATTATAGAAGCTGTTTACAGAATGTACCGCGACGCTCGGAGACATTCAGACCTGCTGAGAGGACCAGGAACACCAAAACAGAACACGGCTGAGCTTTAACTGACCATCAATCATCAACAAATGTTATCACAGTGAATCTATCACATTAATATCAGAGAAAAAAGATATCCAAATAACACCTTCAGACATTTCTAAAAGCACGTTTATAAATCTAAAGCACAGTTCCAGGATCTTCTGTCTGCTCCACATCTATTATAACTAAAGATCCCGTTTCCCTCCAACACGGCCTGAACCAGGCATCTACAGGACTTTATCAGGAGGAACCATGAAGAAACTGCTTTTACTTCTATTTAAATACCCAACAGAAAGCCAAATACCAACTACTGAACACGAGCAGCGAGTTCGTTCCTTTATTGGATCGCATGAACCGTCAAATTATACAAAAACAAACCAGAAACCAGTTACTTCAAGAACACGCTGAAGAACTCATTCATGTCACATTTGACTCAAACAGCAGTTTGAGATACATCAGAGACAGGAGGCTAACACTGCAGCTAACTGCACCTACAGTTGCCAACACTCCAACTAACAGCAACTACAGTCACTAACACTGTAACTAACAGGAACTACAGTCACAAACACTCAACTAACAGCAACTACAGTCACTAACACTGTAACTAACAGCAACTACAGTCGCTAACACTCCAACTAACAGCAACTACAGTCACTAACACTGTAACTAACAGGAACTACAGTCACAAACACTCAACTAACAGCAACTACAGTCACTAACACTGTAACTAACAGCAACTACAGTCGCTAACACTCCAACTAACAGCAACTACAGTCACTAACACTGTAACTAACAGCAACTACAGTCACTAACACTGTAACTAACAGCAACTACAGTCACTAACACTCCAAATAACAGCAACTACAGTCACTAACACTGTAACTAATAGCAACTACAGTCACTAACACTCCAACTAACAGGAACTACAGTCACTAACACTGTAACTAACAGCAACTACAGTCACTAACACTCCAACTAACAGCAACTACAGTCACAAACACTCAACTAACAGCAACTACAGTCACTAACACTGTAACTAACAGCAACTACAGTCGCTAACACTCCAACTAACAGCAACTACAGTCACTAACACTGTAACTAACAGGAACTACAGTCACAAACACTCAACTAACAGCAACTACAGTCACTAACACTGTAACTAACAGCAACTACAGTCGCTAACACTCCAACTAACAGCAACTACAGTCACTAACACTGTAACTAACAGCAACTACAGTCACTAACACTGTAACTAACTGCAACTACAGTCGCTAACACTCCAACTAACAGGAACTACAGTCGCTAACACTCCAACTAACAGCAACTACAGTCGCTAAAGCTGCAGCTAACTGCAACTACAGTCACTAACACTGTAACTAACAGCAACTACAGTCACTAACACTGTAACTAACAGCAACTACAGTCACTAACACTCCAAATAACAGCAACTACAGTCACTAACATTGTAACTAACAGCAACTACAGTCACTAACACTCCAACTAACAGCAACTACAGTCACTAACACTGTAACTAATAGCAACTACAGTCACTAACACTCCAACTAACAGCAACTACAGTCACTAACACTGTAACTAACAGGAACTACAGTCACAAACACTCAACTAACAGCAACTACAGTCACTAATACTGTAACTAACAGCAACTACAGTCGCTAACACTCCAACTAACAGCAACTACAGTCACTAACACTGTAACTAACAGCAACTACAGTCACTAACACTGCAACTAACAGGAACTACAGTCGCTAAAGCTGCAGCTAACTGCAACTACAGTCACTAACACTGTAACTAACAGCAACTACAGTCACTAACACTGTAACTAACAGCAACTACAGTCACTAACACTCCAAATAACAGCAACTACAGTCACTAACACTGTAACTAACAGCAACTACAGTCACTAACACTCCAAATAACAGCAACTACAGTCACTAACACTGTAACTAATAGCAACTACAGTCACTAACACTCCAACTAACAGGAACTACAGTCACTAACACTGTAACTAACAGCAACTACAGTCACTAACACTCCAACTAACAGCAACTACAGTCACTAACACTGTAACTAACAGCAACTACAGTCGCTAACACTGTAACTAACTGCAACTACAGTCGCTAACACTCCAACTAACAGCAACTACAGTCGCTAACACTCCAACTAACAGCAACTACAGTCACTAACACTGTAACTAACAGGAACTACAGTCGCTAACACTGTAACTAACAGGAACTACAGTCACTAACACTCAACTAACAGCAACTACAGTCACTAACACTGTAACTAACAGCAACTACAGTCGCTAACACTGTAACTAACAGCAACTACAGTCACTAACACTGTAACTAACAGCAACTACAGTCACTAACACTGTAACTAACAGGAACTACAGTCACTAACACTCAACTAACAGCAACTACAGTCACTAACACTGTAACTAACAGCAACTACAGTCACTAACACTGTAACTAACAGCAACTACAGTTGCTAACACTGTAACTAACTGCAACTACAGTCGCTAACACTCCAACTAACAGCAACTACAGTCGCTAACACTCCAACTAACAGCAACTACAGTCACTAACACTCCAACTAACAGCAACTACAGTCGCTAACACTCCAACTAACAGCAACTACAGTCACTAACACTGTAACTAACAGCAACTACAGTCATTAACACTGCAACTAACAGCAACTACAGTCGCTAATACTCCAACTAACAGCAACTACAGTCGCTAACACTCCAACTAACAGCAACTACAGTCATTAACACTCCAACTAACACCAACTACAGTCACTAACACTCCAACTAACAGCAACTACAGTCGCTAACACTCCAACTAACAGCAACTACAGTCACTAACATTGTAACTAACAGCAACTACAGTCGCTAACACTCAGACTAACAGCAACTACAGTCGCTAACACTGTAACTAACTGCAACTACAGTCGCTAACACTCCAACTAACAGCAACTACAGTCGCTAACACTCCAACTAACAGGAACTACAGTCGCTAACACTCCAACTAACAGGAACTACAGTCACTAACATTGTAACTAACAGCAACTACAGTCGCTAACATTGTAACTAACAGCAACTACAGTCGCTAACACTCCAACTAACAGGAACTACAGTCACTAACATTGTAACTAACAGCAACTACAGTCACTAACACTCCAACTAACAGCAACTACAGTCATTAACACTCCAACTAACACCAACTACAGTCGCTAACACTCCAACTAACAGCAACTACAGTCGCTAACACTCCAACTAACAGCAACTACAGTCTCTAACACTGTAACTAACAGCAACTACAGTCTCTAACACTGTAACTAACAGCAACTACAGTCGCTAACACTGTAACTAACAGCAACTACAGTCACTAACCCTCCAACCAACAGCAACTACAGTCACTAACACTGTAACTAACAGCAACTGCAGTCATTAACACTCCAACTAACAGCAACTACAGTCGCTAACACTGTAACTAACAGCAACTACAGTCACTAACACTGTAACTAACAGCAACTACAGTCACTAACACTGTAACTAACTGCAACTACAGTCGCTAACACTGTAACTAACAGCAACTACAGTCGCTAAAGCTGCAGCTAGCTGCAACTACAGTCACTAACACTGTAACTAACAGCAACTACAGTCACTAACAGGAACTACAGTCGCTAACACAACAACTAACAGCAACTACAGTCACTAACACTGTAACTAACAGGAACTACAGTCGCTAACACTCCAACTAACAGCAACTACAGTCACTAACACTGTAACTAACAGGAACTACAGTCGCTAACACTCCAACTAACAGCAACTACAGTCACTAACACTGTAACTAACAGCAACTACAGTCACTAGCACTGTAACTTACAGCAACTACAGTCACTAAGACTCCAACTAACAGCAACTACAGTCACTAACACTGCAACTAACAGCAACTACAGTCGCTAACACTGTAACTAACTGCAACTACAGTCGCTAAAGCTGCAGCTAACTGCAACTGCAGTCACTAACACTGTAACTAACAGCAACTACAGTCACTAACACTCCAACTAACAGCAACTACAGTCACTAACACTGTAACTAACAGCAACTACAGTCACTAAGACTCCAACTAACAGCAACTACAGTCACTAACACTGTAACTTACAGCAACTACAGTCACTAACACTCCAACTAACTGCAACTACAGTCGCTAACTCTGTAACTAACAGCAACTACAGTCACTAACACTGCAACTAACAGCAACTACAGTCGCTAACACTCCAACTAACAGCAACTACAGTCACTAACTCTGTAACTAACAGCAACTACAGTCACTAACACTGCAACTAACAGCAACTACAGTCGCTAACACTCCAACTAACAGCAACTACAGTCACTAACACTGCAACTAACAGCAACTACAGTCGCTAACTCTGTAACTAACAGCAACTACAGTCACTAACACTGCAACTAACAGCAACTACAGTCGCTAACACTCCAACTAACAGCAACTACAGTCACTAACACTGCAACTAACAGCAACTACAGTCGCTAACACGGTAACTAACAGCAACTACAGTCACTAACACTCCAACTGACTGCAACTACAGTCGCTAACTCTGTAACTAACAGCAACTACAGTCACTAACACTGCAACTAACAGCAACTACAGTCGCTAACACTCGAACTAACAGCAACTACAGTCACTAACACTCCAACTAACTGCAACTACAGTCGTTAACACTCCAACTAACAGGAACTACAGTCACTAACACTGTAACTAACAGCAACTACAGTCACTAACACTCCAACTAACAGGAACTACAGTCGCTAACACTCCAACTAACAGGAACTACAGTCACTAACACTGCAACTAACAGCAACTACAGTCGCTAACACTGTAACTAACAGCAACTACAGTCACTAACACTCCAACTGACTGCAACTACAGTCGCTAACTCTGTAACTAACAGCAACTACAGTCACTAACACTGCAACTAACAGCAACTACAGTCACTAACACTCCAACTAACAGCAACTACAGTCACTAACACTCCAACTAACTGCAACTACAGTCACTAACACTCCAACTAACAGGAACTACAGTCGCTAACACTCCAACTAACAGCAACTACAGTCACTAACACTCCAACTAACAGCAACTACAGTCGCTAACACTGTAACTAACAGCAACTACAGTCGCTAACACTGTAACTAACAGCAACTACAGTCACTAACACTGCAACTAACAGCAACTACAGTCGCTAACACTGTAACTAACTGCAACTACAGTCGCTAAAGCTGCAGCTAACTGCAACTGCAGTCACTAACACTGTAACTAACAGCAACTACAGTCACTAACACTCCAACTAACAGCAACTACAGTCACTAACACTGTAACTAACAGCAACTACAGTCACTAAGACTCCAACTAACAGCAACTACAGTCACTAACACTGTAACTTACAGCAACTACAGTCACTAACACTCCAACTAACTGCAACTACAGTCGCTAACTCTGTAACTAACAGCAACTACAGTCACTAACACTGCAACTAACAGCAACTACAGTCGCTAACACTCCAACTAACAGCAACTACAGTCACTAACTCTGTAACTAACAGCAACTACAGTCACTAACACTGCAACTAACAGCAACTACAGTCGCTAACACTCCAACTAACAGCAACTACAGTCACTAACACTGCAACTAACAGCAACTACAGTCGCTAACTCTGTAACTAACAGCAACTACAGTCACTAACACTGCAACTAACAGCAACTACAGTCGCTAACACTCCAACTAACAGCAACTACAGTCACTAACACTGCAACTAACAGCAACTACAGTCGCTAACACGGTAACTAACAGCAACTACAGTCACTAACACTCCAACTGACTGCAACTACAGTCGCTAACTCTGTAACTAACAGCAACTACAGTCACTAACACTGCAACTAACAGCAACTACAGTCGCTAACACTCGAACTAACAGCAACTACAGTCACTAACACTCCAACTAACTGCAACTACAGTCGTTAACACTCCAACTAACAGGAACTACAGTCACTAACACTGTAACTAACAGCAACTACAGTCACTAACACTCCAACTAACAGGAACTACAGTCGCTAACACTCCAACTAACAGGAACTACAGTCACTAACACTGCAACTAACAGCAACTACAGTCGCTAACACTGTAACTAACAGCAACTACAGTCACTAACACTCCAACTGACTGCAACTACAGTCGCTAACTCTGTAACTAACAGCAACTACAGTCACTAACACTGCAACTAACAGCAACTACAGTCACTAACACTCCAACTAACAGCAACTACAGTCACTAACACTCCAACTAACTGCAACTACAGTCACTAACACTCCAACTAACAGGAACTACAGTCGCTAACACTCCAACTAACAGCAACTACAGTCACTAACACTCCAACTAACAGCAACTACAGTCGCTAACACTGTAACTAACAGCAACTACAGTCGCTAACACTCCAACTAACAGCAACTACAGTCACTAACACTGTAACTAACAGCAACTACAGTCACTAAGACTCCAACTAACAGCAACTACAGTCACTAACACTGTAACTTACAGCAACTACAGTCACTAACACTCCAACTAACTGCAACTACAGTCGCTAACTCTGTAACTAACAGCAACTACAGTCACTAACACTGCAACTAACAGCAACTACAGTCGCTAACACTCCAACTAACAGCAACTACAGTCACTAACTCTGTAACTAACAGCAACTACAGTCACTAACACTGCAACTAACAGCAACTACAGTCGCTAACACTCCAACTAACAGCAACTACAGTCACTAACACTGCAACTAACAGCAACTACAGTCGCTAACTCTGTAACTAACAGCAACTACAGTCACTAACACTGCAACTAACAGCAACTACAGTCGCTAACACTCCAACTAACAGCAACTACAGTCACTAACACTGCAACTAACAGCAACTACAGTCGCTAACACGGTAACTAACAGCAACTACAGTCACTAACACTCCAACTGACTGCAACTACAGTCGCTAACTCTGTAACTAACAGCAACTACAGTCACTAACACTGCAACTAACAGCAACTACAGTCGCTAACACTCGAACTAACAGCAACTACAGTCACTAACACTCCAACTAACTGCAACTACAGTCGTTAACACTCCAACTAACAGGAACTACAGTCACTAACACTGTAACTAACAGCAACTACAGTCACTAACACTCCAACTAACAGGAACTACAGTCGCTAACACTCCAACTAACAGGAACTACAGTCACTAACACTGCAACTAACAGCAACTACAGTCGCTAACACTGTAACTAACAGCAACTACAGTCACTAACACTCCAACTGACTGCAACTACAGTCGCTAACTCTGTAACTAACAGCAACTACAGTCACTAACACTGCAACTAACAGCAACTACAGTCACTAACACTCCAACTAACAGCAACTACAGTCACTAACACTCCAACTAACTGCAACTACAGTCACTAACACTCCAACTAACAGGAACTACAGTCGCTAACACTCCAACTAACAGCAACTACAGTCACTAACACTCCAACTAACAGCAACTACAGTCGCTAACACTGTAACTAACAGCAACTACAGTCGCTAACACTGTAACTAACTGCAAATACAGTCGCTAACACTGTAACTAACAGCAACTACAGTCACTGAACAACTCAGATGACGAATTGCACTTATTTCCAGACATGAAACTGACCAGAAACTTCTGTGTATAAAAGCTTATAAAAGCAAGAAGACATCAGATCTTGTGTACTTGTGTGTACTTGTGTGTATTCTGTGTTCCAACTAGTAAACGGTTGTTGTCGACAGCTCTGAGAGGTTTGTGCCAGTCAGTCCAGTGACTGAGGAGAGGACAGTAAATCTGTCTGTTCATTGAGGGTTGCAGCAGGTGCAGATCACCACACACACACACACACACACACACACACACACACACACACACACACACACACACACACTCAGCTTGGAATGCTAACACCATGTGGTTATGTGGTGACTTGAGACGTGAGCACGAAACAACGACAAGAAGGAGACTCAGCTGCTTTCAGTCCAAAGAGACTTCATTAAAACATCCAGGAGACAAAGTTTCTTCTACTTCTGTTCAGTTTGTCCACGAACAACAAAACATTCCCATTTAAAGGAACTTGAACTTTAAAACCCAACGGCTGCTCCGACTGATGCAGGACAAACACCTTATGAATAAAACCAGCTGAACCTAACTAACACTCAACATATTTTATATGAAAGACTTCTGTCACAAACCTAAATAAATACTAAACTGTTAGTTTATCTGCTTCCTGCTGACCTCATACATCACAAAAAAAGTCATACTCACAGCTCTCTTCAGATCCGACCGTGAGCAGCAGAACGACAGGCTTCACAGGTGAAGTCCATCCATCCTGACCGGAGAACACCTCGTTCCTGATCCAGACCTGAGGTGTGCAGGTGTGAGCAGGTAAAACCCAGACAGAAGATCCTCAGACATGAACCATGGCCAACCTCAGCATCAGCAGCCCACAAATACAGTCCGGTGGTTTCCCCGAGTCAGAGGGGAGAGGAGGGATGAAGGAGAGACGCTGAGGGAGAGGAGGGATGAAGGAGAGATGCTGAGGGAGAGGAGGGATGAAGAGGAATCACAGTCGGTGGATCTTTAAACAAGCGTTCCTGTCGAGCAGGTCCCGTCTGACGGGAACAGGCGACACAGCGCTGCTCCCACAAGCCTCGGAGTGACGGCCAAACTCAGTGTGGTAACTTCATCTCACAGCAACCATGTATGGGCTGAAGAGAGCGGCCGCCATGGAGCGGCATCTGCCATAAATAGACAGGCAGCGGCGACGGGTTGCGAGCGCCGGGGAATCGAATCAGCTGCTTCACTGCAGCGTGGTCCAGACTGAAGGGGGTCCTGAGAGAAGGAACCCCTAAAGCTCTCCACGGGGAGGAGGGGCCCCTAATAGATAGATATACTTTATTGATCCCAAAAGGGGAAATTGTTTAAAACATGTTCCCTGACCAGGAATCAAACCCAGGCCGCGGCAGTGAGAGCGCCAAATCCTAACCACTAGACCATGAGGGAAGGTGGAAAGTGAGGGACCCCTGAAGTCTTCCACTGAGACGAAGGACCCCTGAAGTCCCCCACAGGGAGCAGGGACCCCTGAAGTCCTCCACTGACAAGCGTTTCATCAGATCCACCTGCAGTAAATCACATTTAAAGAGTCGTGCTCGTGGTCAGAGGACTCACCAGGAAGTCGTCCTCTCCAGTCATGTCGAGTTCTTCACCTGCACAAACACAGATGCACATCAGAGGGTAAATACTCATCAAACATTTTCATCTACAAAAGTGGGAACGAGATTAAAAAGAAGGTCAAACGACGAATATCTTTCAACAGCAAGTGAAACATTCCTACAGTCAACTGTTCTTGTAGGAGGTCAGAATAACTGTGAGGTCGCTGTAAACATCAGCAGTTTACAGGTGGATGTGTCTGATATTTATTTATGTGATCAGATGGTTATAAAGTGTTGGTGCTCTCAGGTCCTCTGCAAAAACAGAAGGTCGGTTCAGAATTTTAGTTCCTCTCCGTTTATTTCTTATTTGTCTCCATCTGGTGGTGAAACGTTGTAACAGCAGGACAGGAGTTATTTATACACCACGAAAAAGACAAACAAATATGAGTTAATGTCAGTGATGTTATTCAATATTTCCACTCACTAAAACACAGTCCGAGAACAAAACAAGTGTATTGTGTCACGAGTGCATGAACTAGTACTATAAAGATACTATAAAGTATAATACGATAAATATACTATAAAGTATAATACGATAAATATACTATAAAGTATAATACTATAAAGATACTATAAAGTATAATAATATAAATATACTATAACGTATAATGCTATAAAGATACTATAAAGTATAATACTATAAAGATACTATAAAGTATAATACGATAAATATACTATAAAGTATAATACGATAAATATACTATAAAGTATAATACTATAAAGATACTATAAAGTATAATAATATAAATATACTATAACGTATAATGCTATAAAGATACTATAAAGTATAATACTATAAAGATACTATAAAGTATAATACGATAAATATACTATAAAGTATAATAATATAAAGATACTATAAAGTATAATACTATAAAGATACTATAAAGTATAATACGATAAATATACTATAAAGTATAATACGATAAAGATACTATAAAGTATAATACTATAAAGATTCTATAAAGTATAATACTATAAATATACTATAAAGTATAATACTATAAAGATACTATAAAGTATAATACTATAAATATACTATAAAGTATAATACGATAAAGATACTATAAAGTATAATACTATAAAGATTCTATAAAGTATAATACTATAAAGATTCTATAAAGTATAATACTATAAATATACTATAAAGTATAATACTATAAAGATACTACAAAGTATAATACTATAAAGATACTATAAAGTACAATACCATAAAGATACTATAAAGTATAATACGATAAATATACTATAAAGTATAATAATATAAAGATACTATAAAGTATAATACTATAAAGTATAATACGATAAATATACTATAAAGTATAATACGATAAATATACTATAAAGTATAATACGATAAATATACTATAAAGTATAATACTATAAAGATACTATAAAGTATAATAATATAAATATACTATAACGTATAATGCTATAAAGATACTATAAAGTATAATACTATAAAGATACTATAAAGTATAATACGATAAATATACTATAAAGTATAATAATATAAAGATACTATAAAGTATAATACTATAAAGATACTATAAAGTATAATACGATAAATATACTATAAAGTATAATACGATAAAGATACTATAAAGTATAATACTATAAAGATTCTATAAAGTATAATACTATAAATATACTATAAAGTATAATACTATAAAGATACTATAAAGTATAATACTATAAATATACTATAAAGTATAATACTATAAAGATACTACAAAGTATAATACTATAAAGATACTATAAAGTACAATACCATAAATATACTATAACGTATAATACTATAAAGATACTATAAAGTATAATACTATAAAGATACTATAAAGTGTAATACTATCAAGATACTATAAAGTATAATACTATAAAGATAATATAAAGTATAATACTATAAAGTATAATACGATAAATATACTATAAAGTATAATACTATAAAGATACTATAAAATGTAATACTATAAAGATACCATAAAGTATAATACTATAAAGATACTACAAAGTATAATACTATAAAGATACTATAAAGTACAATACCATAAAGATACTATAAAGTATAATACGATAAATATACTATAAAGTATAATAATATAAAGATACTATAAAGTATAATACGATAAATATACTATAAAGTATAATAATATAAAGATACTATAAAGTATAATACTATAAAGATTCTATCAAGTATAATACTATAAATATACTATAACGTATAATACTATAAAGATACTATAAAGTATAATACTATAAAGATACTATAAAGTATAATACTATAAAGATAATATAAAGTATAATACTATAAAGATACTATAAAGTATAATACTATAAAGATAATATAAAGTATAATACTATAAAGATACTATAAAGTATAATACTATAAAGTATAATACGATAAATATACTATAAAGTATAATACTATATAGATACTATAAAGTATAATACTATAAAGTATAATACGATAAATATACTATAAAGTATAATACTATATAGATACTATAAAGTATAATACTTTAAAGATACCATAAAGTATAATACTATAAAGATACTATAAAGTGTAATACTATCAAGATACTATAACGTATAATACCATGAAGTTATAGTGTGTTCCAGTGCTTCTCTGTCAGGTCTTTCCTGCCTATTATGAGAACAGTTGTGACTATTTCAAGATGATTTCCAACAGTTATATATCGAGTTGTTTAACTGAGGAGAAGTTGGACCTTCAGCTCGGTGATGAAGCTGCAGGATATTATCAGCTCGGACGGTTTAACAACAACTTTCCACTCATATGTGAACAGACAGGTGAAACTGGTTGATAATTATTCAGGTTTTAAAGCTTACCAACGGTGGCACGCGGCCATGTTGGGACTCCCCCTGGTGCCAGTAAGAGGAATTACACCAACCTGTCCGCACGTGCTCTCACATAATCCACTCTGTCGCTGCAGTAAAACAGTAAATTAAGTAAATAAAAGACTATCAGAAGGATCCAATCTCACGCGATTCAATCTTTTTGATCCTCATTCAAGTTAGCATAAGGCTAACCCGGAAGTCAAGTGGTTTGGTTGGTGCTCTCCTGCAGGTTAGGAGTGTTGGGGTTGTAAAATGTTGGATAAATGTTGAATAGATTAAATAAAAGGCGTCTGTAACTCTCTCACATTGTTTCACTTCGACAGTTTGATCATTTCGGGCCAATAAAGTATTGAAGAGTCGCTGCACAAGTTAGCATAAGGCTAACCTGGATGTTAGCCGGCCCGGCTGGCGGAAGTCTCTAGTGCGCATGCGTAATACATCCAGCCTCCGCAGGTGAGAACCGTTTCCTGACGACAGAAACCTTCATCAGCGGTGAGCGAGCCCGGTACAGTGCCGCGGACACACCGGGACAAACAACGGAACCGGACAGCACCGGGAGACGTCATTAAAATAACCCGGGAAAACGGGAGTGTTGACGTATGTCAGGTGTTCACAGGTATCTGCACGTGCTGCTGATCGGTGATCCTGGCGAATTAGAAAATGTTAAATGTTTTCTATATTGTTAAATTGTTCTGTTCTGTGAAAAGCAGATTTAAATAGTTGTTAAGTGATCACACGTCCCAGTTATCAATAAATAAATCCCTTATATGGATATGACGTCATAATATATATATATATATTTTTTACAAGGTTCAGGTCCAGTATTGTCTTCGATCCAGCAAGTGGAGCTCAGTGACTGAAACACGAGTACACAGGTGTACTAGATGAATATTATATTAATTAATATTAAATAAATATCTGTAAATGTGACGTCACAGTTATGATGCCGTTTGTGCTGAACTTACTGTCTAAATTTGTCTTCATCAAAAATTAAATACAAATTAAAAAGAAAAAAAAAACATTTGTAAATCCACTGTGAATTGAAAAGTAAGAAAAAAAAGGTTTAATCACAAAAAATTTAAATTAAAAGTTTGTGTTTGTTAGATATTAAAGTACAATTTAGACAAAAAAACTGAAATATTTTACCAAAAAACAACCAAGATATTATTTTCTCAGTGAAACAGAAATTAACAACAGACAATTTTCATGCAAAGAGTTTATTTATGAATCAGACTGCAGTATCATACAACAGTAGCACAATCATATGACTATGGATTATGCTCATATTTATAGATACAAAGATAAAGGTATGTCGTAAAGGAAACAAATGAATGAGTTCTCTTTTGATTTACTCTAAAAATAGCTTTTAAATACTTGGCATAGTTTTGTAAATTAAAATATGAAACAATGTTTTGCCCACTGGTTTTACTATCGGAGTACCAAATGCAAATATACTTTATGAAAAACATTTTTTTTCCTCCTCTCTTGCATTTCATGCAAGGAGGAAAAAAAGATGTCAGTGAGTACAAAAAGCACTTAAATCTCATATGAAAATAGAAAATATTACAAGTGTGCATAATTACTTCATGTTGCACGTAACCTGCAGTACAAAAAGTCAAACGACTCTGTTCGAGTGTTCCTGACATGCCAATTATTGGGGCGTCTGCACTGAAAGAGCTATTTAAACATGTTGGGGCAGTTTACACAGCAGACCGAGGCCACGCCCCTCCGGTCCTCCAAATCAACTGAACATGAGATGCGTCGGCGCCAGCTCATCCTCGCTGCGATGCCGACTACGGGCTCGTCTTCAAACTCTCAATCTCAGCCTGTACTTGTTTATAATTTAGCTTTTTGTATCATTTGGAGTTCACAGTTTTGATTCACTGTTCCTGCAGAGAAAGCACGAAGAGCAGAAACTCTCCGCGGTGCTACTGGACCTCTGCGGCCCAACAGGAAGTCGTCTGCAAGAACCGAAGGTATGAAACAGTGCTTAGTACTTTCATATTTGGCATTTCCTGGAGTAAAATGTAATGCACACGTAATAAGGCGACATGATCCTTCCAGAAATGTTTGAAATACCAAGACGAAGGTCTGAGTTGATAAAATGCTACAACTGTAAAATGCTACATAACGATTGAGTGACAGCTGACGAGTGATTGGACAGCGGTGGATTGATCTATTGTCGATACGTTATGCCTGCTGTGGAAAAACCACATAACTGAAAACTCATTTAATTCACAAGAAAAACATTTAAATCACTATTTAGGTTTTGAAGTATAATTTTTTTTTTTAAATCCTAAATTCCTTTCAGAAATGTGGTTTTCAGCCTAAAACTGCATCGTATCCGTTGGGCAGAAGAGTTTAGACAGAATGAAAAGGCCATGGGATGAAGGAAGGAAGGAAGGAAGGAAGGAAGGAAAGAAAGAAAGAAAGAAAGAAAGAAAGAAAGAAAGAAAGAAAGAAAGAAAGAAAATCCCAATTTTTCTTTCCAAACATGTTTCTCGAGGAGCCAACAACAGAACGATACATGATCCGAGCTGGAAGACGTACAAAGACAGACGTGTGGGCGGAGCTACAAGCTGGACGGACGGACGGATATCAAATATCACAAAAAGCACAATCAAACCAGAACTGGAGGTTTCCATGAAACGCCGTCTGAAACCCCTCTGACGGATGTTTAAAGCACTATAAAATGATGACTACTGTACACACGTGATGCTCTCAGCTCCATAGAGGTGTGGACAAATAAAATGTCATGGTTAAATACAAAATTTCTCTTAAAATATTTAAAATATACTTTATTTTGTACATTATGCAAACGGATTAACAATTCGATGATAAGAAAAATAAATATTCGGTGAAATGTCGTCTCTTTGCGGTACAGATGTGTGAGCGTAGATATATAGCATGAAGAAAAACTCCCCCCACGTCCCCCGACACCCTCCACGTCCCTGTAATAAGATCACATGCTGCTTCCTCCACGGAGCTCCACGACACTCAGCTGTTTCTACAACAATATTGCTCTACATATCTTTTGTTTTTTGTTTTTTAAATCCCTTTAACCATCTGTAAAGTTCATCGAAGCTGCTGACCAACACTTCCTCTCGACCGGGGCCTTTATTGCTTCCTGAAGCGACCTGGAAACAGGAGCTGTGGGTCGGATCGGGGACGGGTCACCTGATCCGACCAGGAACTGCACGCGTGGTGCAGGAAGGCAGCTCTCCCTCATGTGACAGGTCACGGATGTGTCATGTGATGTGGCGAGGAGTCGCTCTTCACCGAAGAGCTCTGTGGGTTTGTGGTTTGTACAAAAGCGATGAGAGGACACGGTTACACTTCTAAAAAACACAAAGGCTGATTTCTCTCGTCTGAAAATCATAAACAGTTTTTTAGCCAGAGACAGTGAAGTCCAGTCGGACGGCCGCTTCGCCACAATCAGATGCGCAGTTTGTTTTGGTGTCGTTTAAATGCAACAGAACCGGTCGGTGACAGAAACCCTCCGACGTCTACATTCATATCCGTAAACACATCCGTCCGGCGTCGCTGCGGACTCTTCAGGAGTTCTGGTATGCACGACAGGATTGCATAATGTCTGCCAATGACAAAAGCTCAGGGAGGAGAGAAGAGGAAGGACAAGCCGCTACGAGAAGACTAACTGGTAGAAACCCTACGAGATCACGGAGGACGAGGGGGGAGTCGGTTTGGGACGGCTGGGGAGGGATTTGGGGTGAAAGTTGCCCCCCCCCCCCCCATCAGCTCCAGGGCTCCTCCCTCTGGCAGTGGAACAGCACTTAGTAGTCAACGCAGCGCCGAGGGTGACGGTGTTACACAATGCTCTTGTCGGACAAGAAGGCCATTTCAGTGTGAAGATGAGATGAAGGCATTGGAGTAGGCAGCCGGGTCACAGTGTTGGAGCGAAACACCTCGGATGGAGATGGTGGACACCGTCTCTACACCGGCGCCCCTCGGCTCGGCTCACCGGCTTCTGGGACGAAGAGAAACGCTTGTTCACTAAAGAGTCATCTTAGCTCTGTTACACATCTAAAGGAGACACCGAGGTTCACCTGAAAACACCGGAGATGTGATAAAAAATTATACAAATTATAAGGCTCCATAAAGTGTTGATCCTGGCAGAAGACTTCCACATTGTTACTCTCTGGCACCATCTAGTGGTGACGTCCTTAACTTACAGTTTCTTCTATTTTCACAACTTATCTTGTGCTCCTTTATTTATATGGATGACCATGACTCATCCTTTAAATTTAGGTTTGTAGGACTGATGAGGAAAATCAAACGGTAGATAAACATCCGGTTCTGATCAAAATGACTAATTATATTTCTAAAATCCTTCTGATCCCCCATCGATGCCTCGCATCCTTCTACATCTCATCACGTGCAGCTGCAGCCTGCAGTAAATCTGTGGCAACACGGGAAAACGCATTTTAATAACTGTGAACGTCTGAATCTGTTTGATCCGAGAACCACGACAGAAATACTTTTTTTACTTTTGATTTTACTCAAACAAAAACCTTAATGTTAAGATGCTTTTATTGTGAAATCTTAAGCCTGTTAAGTGCATTTATTGCAAGTTTGTTAAGTAATTATTAGCCTAACGTGGCTAACCTGGCTAGCGAGCCGGTATTACTGTGAATCTATGCTTGTTGTGATGCTACGGTAACAGTAGCTGTTGTCACAGTTAATGTTTGGTGTCTAAGTGTTAATAGGTCACGTTTAGGTTTCATTAATGCCTTTATTTAATGTTTACTACTTGTAATACCTCAAATATGTTCTATGTTTTCTGTGTATATTTCAGAAACTAAACTAATGAGATGTCCTGCCGGAGTTCATTAAGAATATCGGAGTGCTCGAGGTCCCACCAGCTGTCGGGTGGATCCCCACCACCCTGGGTGGTCTTAAGATGTGGGGACATTTTTAAAGCATAAAGCCGGAGGTTAGTTGCCCTTTTCTGATTTTACCTGAGAGGGATGACTCCTCCTCATCCTGCAGCACCGCCTCCTCGACCTGCTGTGACTGGGCGACCTCCTGATTGTTCTCCTCGTCCCTCGGAGGACCGGGGAGGACCTCCTCTGCTTGTTCGTCCTTGCCCTCCGCCTCCCCTTCCCCGGAGTCGGTGCTCCTGATGCTCAGGCGCCTCATACGATACATGACATCCACCTCTCTCATCCGGGCCAGCCGCTCCACCGCCACCCGACCCGGAGAAATCGCCAGCTTGTTCTGCAGCGCTTCGATCCGGTGGGAGGGGCCTCTGCTCCTCCGCTCCCCCTCCAGGCTAAGAGATAGTCTGCGGTCCAGGTTTGGGAGGACCGAGAGTGGCAGTCTGTCTGGCGGGAACTCTGGTAACGCCGGGTGGTCTCGCCCCAGATGAGTCCGTAGACCTGGTCTGTGTTCTGAGACAGCCGAAGGCTTCTTCTCTTCCTCCTCGTCGTCGGCCATCGAACCGTCTTGTCCGTCATTCTTCTCTTCAGCTGTCTGTTCAGCTGCACTGCCGTCGGGAGTTTCTCCTGTAATGGCCTCCCTCTTTTCTCTTTCGACCTCCTTAGCGACGGCTTCACGTCCACTCTGGTCCTCTGTGACCGGAGGGTCTGCTGGCGGATCGGTTGCTGTTGTTGTGGATGCAGAGCCGAGATGCTTCGTATCTCCGTCGGCTGGTTCGATCTCAGCGGGATCACCTGCACGCCAACTGTCCGACTTTTCTGCCTGAGCTTCGTCTGCTTTTTCAGCCTCCTCCGTGTCGTCCTGCGTCTGCCGGTCCTTTGTTTCCACACACAGGTCGGACGCTGACCGGTCCACGCCGGACTCGTTCGGCTCCTCTGTTTTTGTGTCTTCTGCCGGACTCTCCAGCGCGGCGCGTTGCGGCGGACTGCCGCTTTGATTGGCCGAGCTGTCCGAGCTGTTCTCCTCGTGAAGCGGAGGCAACGGACCCTGTCTCATCTGATTCTCAAGCTCTCTCTTACAAATAGGACAATCCTCCTCTGAATCCGCACCGAGACTTTGAGGGTCTGCGTCGTTAGGTCTGGTTTTACTGCCGTCTGCCGGGTCTCTGGTCTGACGCAAAGCCTGGCAAATGTCCTCGTAGTCAGGAGGACTGGTGAGGGTGGAGGCGTCCTGCATGGGCTGTCTGTCGGCCCACGGCACCTCGGCCGCGGCGGTGTTTGTTGTCGGACTGAAGTCACAAAGCGGTGTCTCGATGGGCTCGTCCGGCAGGTCCAGTTTCACCGTCCTGCCGTCGTTGCTCCTTCGGCGTGAAAGATGCGTAACTACCCTGTATTCTCTGAAGCCCGTCTCCCGCGGTGGGACCGGCAGCTCCTCTCGGAGCTGCTTGCTGAAGGTTACCGACTTTGTCGCGGGCCTGGAGAAGGCGCTCTTCACTTCCCTGTATTCTGGGTCAACAGACCAGCTTACTGCACTGCGCCTAAGGCTGCTGGGCTTGTTGAGAGGTTCTGACGTCAGTCGGATTTTGATTCGCTCTGGGATTTGAACGGAGCCGTTTGGGACTTTATTGCTGGCAGTGCCGAGCTCCAAGATGTCTTTGTAGGCCTCGTTGAGGTCCTCTATGCACTTGTCCACGCTGGGCTGTTTGCTGCTCTGCTGCTGCTGATCCTGGACTTCTTTTTTGATGGTCTCCAGCTCTTTGACAGCATCCCACGGTCGCTGGCTGGCCGGTTTCAGCAGGAAGGGTTCGAACGCCTCCTGCCCACTATTTGCTGCTGGTTTGGTCTCCTCCACGTTTCCTGAGGGTGTTACTGCTGGCTGCGGAGCTGTGCTCTTGTTCAGCTGGTTGGAGAAGGTGGAGGTGAGGGAAAAGGCGCTGTTGCTGGACAGTTTCAGGCTCTTCACTCCCTTTATGGGGAAACTGAAGGCAGTGCCGACGACTCCGCTGCTGTCAGGAGCGACCTCGGTGCCGGGAGCAGCAGGGTCTGGTTGTGCTTCCTTGTTTTCAGCGGCAGGTTTCCGGGCCTCTGGGCTCGTTTGTGTCTCCTGGTCTCGGTACTGATTTGCAGGCCAGGATCCCGACAGCTTCAGCTCCTTGTAATGATTTATCTTCGGGGGTCTGCAGGGTAGTTTTTTAAACATTTTGCTGCTTGCTCTACTGCTTGCTTTGCTGCTCGCTATGCTACCAGTTAGTGCTTGCAGCTCAGCTTCAGCTGAAGATGTGCTTTGGAGACTTTGGTTCGTTAGATGGCCAGTTTTGTTGTCGCTGGGACTGTCTGCCGGGTCGGGCGACTTCTCGTTGTTATTATTCTGATCGCGGATCGTCCCGGTGAGCTGCGGAGTAACAGGGACCGACACCAAACAAAAAATGGTTTCGCTAAGTCTCTTTTTCAAATTCTTGGATTTGTCTTTCTCCGGTGGTTCAGCTTGTTCCACCTTTTTCACCTCTGTCACAGTTTCAGAGACACCCTGGTCAGCCGGCTTACACGGGGGAGGCGGTGGTTTACCCAGAATAGATGAAGGAAAGAATTGAGTACGGTTTTGTTCGGGAGCTACACTGTCACTCTTCTTGTTTATTCCCCTGTTGCTCCATCGATTACTGCTGTCGTTGTCGTTGGGAGCTGTTTTGCGGGTTTCGGTGTTGAGAGCGGGTCCCTGTTGGGGAGGAAAGGCACTATCATGAGTAGATTGTCCTAAAATCTTAGCGGGCGGAATCTCTTTGTTGATGTTACGGATCTTGTCTGAGTCGGTGAGAGAACTTCCGCTCGGCCCTCCTGAGATTTGCTTCACTCTCGGGTCTTCGGTGGGTAGTTGTCGGGTGTGACCTGGTTGCTCTTCGTGTCCAGAATGGACCAGTTTCCGATAGGACGCGCCGCGATCTCCATAGTGTTCCAGCCACGAAACGCTCGCATGTCTGGAGAACCACCTCCCGGGGTCTGAGCTGGGCATCTGCAGAGCTTCTGCCCTCCATCTTAAGCTTGCCACCTCATTGCGGTTGATTGAAACTGCTCTTGGGGGCGGGGCTCTTTTATAAGATGGGGGTGGGATGTAGCCAGGGGGCACCATTCCCGCGATGGCAGAGTGTTGTGCGAAATAGTCTTGTCTCAGCTCCGCTCCCCTCGGATAATAAAGAGACCTGTCTTTTTGTTTGGCTCCCTGGTCTATAGCGAGCATTTCTGCGCTACCTCTCGTCTGCTGGTGAATCTCATAAGACGGAGGCTTCAAGGGTCTGCTGAACCTGGGCTTTGGTAAAAGTGCAACATGGCTGCTCGGCCCGACGTTCCTACTCCAGCGGTCCCTGCCACCGCTGTAGATGTACCTACTGTAGGGCCCAGAGAAGACGGTGCTGCTTATCCTCTGTCTGTCCGGCAGGCTGGGCCTCGACGGGATGAGCTCTCTGCTGTCTCCATCCGGGGACAGAACTCTGGGGAGAGACTGAGACTTTGCTTTAGTTCTGGGGTGGAAGAACCCCTCCGGTGTCCTCAGCCGGTAATGCTCCTGAGCCCACCTTTCCCCGTCCCCATCCGACAGCTGCCGTCCCAGACCCACAGCGGGCCTCCACTCCTCGGTACCGAGGCTCTGGCACTTCCTCTCCCCGGTCACCCTCAGCTGACCGGGGCCCGCGTCTGGGTCCCTCAACCAGGAAATGTCCTCCCATAGCTGCTGCGCTTGCCTCTCCGCCCTGTATTCCTCGGCCGTGATCAGGGCCTGTGGCCTCCAGGCTCCAGCAGAGGCCCTCAGCTCCCTGCCATCAGCATAGTCCAGGAGGATGCTGAAGTCCTGGCCTCGCCTCCGCCAGTAGGAGACGTCCCTCTCATCGTGGCTCAGCGGCTCTGAATAAGTCAAACTGGGAACATCGTAGAACCTGGAAAGACAAAACGTTCTGTGTTAATAAGATCTCGGGTTGACCCCTACGGCGAACTTTTTATTATTGCAAGATAAGATTTCCAAAACCGTCTCAGTGTCTACGACGATAAGATAAAGACACGGCGCCCTCATGAGATCCGATGATTGCGAGACATTAACGTGACGTGTCCCAGAGCATGTGTGTTTTTGGCATCGGCAGCATCGGCTTTCCAACACAACTTAATCAAGGAAAGCCGGCACATACGAGACAGAACTGCTGGAGTCAGCGGCTCCAGAGTCCCTCGAAGACACCATGAAATTGTGATGCTACTGCAATATGATCTGCATATTAAATTGTGCTGACCTTATCTTGGATGTTGGTCATCTGGACAGCGGCGGAGGCTCTTAAAAGAAAAGTCTAAGCGAACCCCCCCCCCCCCCCCCCCCCGTTGGTTTATCACATCAATTAACAAGATCAAACTGGACCCTTTTAGGAAATACGACATCACCGACATACAGTAAACACAACGCTGTACATACAATGAACAATCAATCTGCTTTACAACAAGCAGCTCAGCACAAATCTGAGGAAGAAGGCTTGTTGCTTGTTGCTAGGCTGAAAATCTCGTATCAAAGACGTTCCTATGATTTAAAAAAGCTCGATGAAACTAATATAAAATGGCAGCTGTGTGACGAGTGACTGCTGGCAGGTTCAGCGGTTCCACTACAGCGTGATGCTGCCTGCAGATCATTTTAGTTCTGGTTCCATATTTACCTCCTCAGTTCAGGATGTGGCTGCAGCGTGTGCTGCACACTAAATGATTACAGTTTTAAGGAAATGCAGAGCTTTATATTTTGTTCATTTCGGTGATCGTCTGAATATCTGCAGGTCGTCGGTTCCATCCGTAACGATCGAAGCTGCTGACCGTCGCTTAGAACGAGTCGCGGTTTGAAATTCAGATGAAACCATCAGATCTTACTGGTTCATGTTGTAAAACAACCTCCTGCAGTTCCATAAAATAACACAAATCTAAGTATGAAAATATCCAATTCTAACAGAAGTCCCGGTCTAAGAAATGAAAAACAAACAGCCTTCTGAATCCGTCAGTGACTGCACTCATTCATTTAAGCACAAAGTCAGTGGATGGTCGTCATCGTATGCTGCCGTACGGCTGAGGGGAGCCGCTGTGCACACTTGCCCAGCAACATGCTTACATCACGGAGCACGTGCTGGGCGTGATTCAGTGTGCCGGTGTTTACAGTGGAGTGATTACGCGCCTGTCTAGAGGCATGTTCGATCCTCCTCCGTTTGCTCGCCGTCTAGTGCTGCTGTTTACATCCGCCCGGCCGCCGCCGCCCGGGTGGTCGCCACGGAGACGGAGCTGTGTCTCTCCGCAGGCATGCGAGCAGCTCACAGCACCTTTCATAATTCCTCCCATCCCAGAATATAAGACATGTCAGCGCTGCTGCAGCTGCAGCTGCCACAATGTTCTGCAGCTCTGCAAGGAGGGGAAGAGAGGAGGAGAGAAAACCCTGCGCACTGCAGACTCAGTTTTGCATGCGATACTGAAGAAGGGGGGGGGGTAAAGGGGGAGAAGGGAGAGGGAGAAGGGAGAGGGAGAAGGGAGAGAAGGGGGAGGTAAAAGGGGAGAAGGGAGAGGGAGAAGGGAGAGAAGGGGGAGGTAAAGGGGGAGAAGGGAGAGGGAGAAGGGGGAGGTAAAGGGGAAGGCGAGAGCAAAACCAGAGGGAAAAAAACCACTCACCCACTATCTGTGGCGAGAGAATCACCGAGAGGCTGAGCGTCACCTAGGATACCGATGCCGACTTCTTTCCTCCTCTGGCTCCTGTCCCCGCCCTCGGTGTCGGTGCCGGGGTAACCCTTCACCAGCGCCTGCCTGCTGCCGTAGATGCCGGCGATGCCTGCGATCGTGGCCCCCCGGTCCGCCTCGTACCCGTTCAGAGTCCCCCGGCCGGCCCGGTTGTCCACGAGCTCACGCTGGCACTCGGCCGGGCGCTTGTCGTAAGGCGTGGCGGACGGAGCGCCGCTCCTCGGCAGTTTGTATCCGTGCGAAATGAGGAGGTCCTCCACGCTGTACATGGTGAGGTCTCTCTGGGCGGGAGGGCGAAGGTGGGTGTGCTGCCTTATGCGCAGTGCTGCTGGTGGAAGCTGGAGCACGGCTGCTCAGCAGAGGCCATCACTGAGGAGAGGACAGCGGAGGGAAGAGCGATCAGAGCACTTCTGCATGTGGCCATCTTTAAAACACAGCAGGAGACAGGAAACAAACGTTGGTCCTGATGATCCAACACCTCAACATCACCTGAACACGAGTCATGAGCCACACCCTCATTCAACCCAAACACATCTCATCAGCGTCAATCAACGGCCTGCAGACCTCTCCTGTCAATCAACGGCCTGCAGACCTCTCCTGTCAATCAACGGCCTGCAGACCTCTCCTGTCAATCAGCGGCCTGCAGACCTCTCCTGTCAATCAACGGCCTGCAGACCTCTCCTGTCAATCAACGGCCTGCAGACCTCTCCTGTCAATCAGCGGCCTGCAGACCTCTCCTGTCAATCAACGGCCTGCAGACCTCTCCTGTCAATCAACGGCCTGCAGACCTCTCCTGTCAATCAGCGTGCTTCAACTCAACACCAGAATCAGCTTCTCGTCTCAACATTCGTTCTGCTGACACTCAGATGAAACATCTGGACTTCATGTCCTGAACTTTCTCTGACAGACGACCTGCGAAGATTAATTTACATTAAAATAAGATAATAAAATCTTCAGCATCCAGTCAGAGTGTCAGACAGGATATTTACCGTCCTGTTAACACGGCTGCAAACAACCTGCTGACAGACGCAGCAACAGGAACATTCAGTAGAAAATCAATTACTGAGTGTGTGTGTGTGTGTGTGTCTGTGTGTGTGTGTGTGTGTCTGTGTGTGTATATGAGTGTGTGTGTGTGTGTGTGTGTGTGTGTGTGTGTGTGTGTGTGTGTAAGAGGTGTGCAGATAAAAAAAACATGATACCTTTATTACATTTAATTAAAATACTTCAACTCCTAGTCCTCCTTTCAGTGTCAACAAAAAACTGAAACTAACATTAAACTCAGGTGGAAAAAAAACTGAATATAACAAAAAATTCGACTATTTTCATTTTTAGTTTAATTTGATCAATTTATATTGTTTGATAGATTCACTGTAAAAAATGTTTTTCCTGAAAATGGTTCAAATCCGTTGAATACCACCAGCTGTTTTATATTTTATATCGTTGCAACTTTGATTATTTTTAACAATTAGTCTGATGATCATTGTTTTAGTTAATCTATAATTTGTTTGGTGTCAGTAAATTGTGATTTATTCCACCGAGTGTCGTCAGATTGAGTTTAATGAGAAAAAGAAAAGTAGAAAATCCTCCAAATTTAAAACACGAAACTTGAAAAATGTCTCAAGGAATGAATCCAACATTATAATAATCAATGATTTATTTTCTGTTGATTAATTCATTTGTTAATCAGCTGTTTGTTTGTAGCTCCAAATGTTCAGCAACAAGTAGAGAAAAATAGAATGTTTTATTGTGTGTGTAAATGTATTTTTCTGCTCTTTATTCATAATGAATTTATTAAGACAGAAAAATACAATTTAACTTTTCAAATATTTTAAAGTTATAATCGTGTGTTTTTGTTTTGATGTGATGATGAAGTGCATCAAAAGCCTTTATGTCAGATATTAAACTGTTAACATGAACAGACTGTCACTTAATAATATTGATTAATCTGGTTATTTTTTTGTTTCATGCAGCCATTAAACACCAAAACTTTTCCATCATATCTGACAAAGATGAAAATCTGAAACCAACCAATATTTAGCATTAAGATGACGGAAGCTGTTACTTTCATCCTCGTTTACTGATGAAACAATGAACTCCTGCAGCTCTGAACTGAATTTAAAGTCATCTTTAAGATTATTAATCCATTTAACCGCTCCACAAACATCAGGGATTCAAAGCGTCTGATATTTAAAGGATCAGTGCGTGCAGAAGATTCCTAAAATTAACTCTTCACCTCTTGACCTTAACGTGACCTTAACATGTGTCACTCCAAACTTTGTCTGCTGTGCAGGAGTTTCTCCTGCTGCTGGAGCCGCTTTTATTCTGAAGGATTCACTGTAAGTGCCTGCAGATAATTAATACCGTCCAGATGCACAAACCTCAGCAGAAAACCTCCACTTTATGTCCAGAGTGAGTGCGCGGCACGTTCTCAAGGACAACACGTGGAAATAGATTAGAGCTTCATTAAAGAGACAGAAAGAACATTAAAATGAGCTTCTGATGTTTGAGTCCTCCAACTGTTACTGAAACACAGCAGGAAGCAGAAATCACCTGAAACACAGCAGGAACCATCAGGGAGGAAAAGTAGTTTCATCACAACACACACACACACACACACACACACACACACACACCACACCACACCACACCACACACACACACACACACACACACACACACACACAGACAGACACACACACACACACACACACACACACTGTGGCTCTTTTTTTTTGACAAGGTCACAGCTTCAAATGATTGCAGTAAGAAACACGGCACATGAGCTTTTTTGTTTTGCATAGCAACAACAAAACGACTGTCAGCAACACATCTGGATGTGCACGTTAGCCACATCTGCACATGCATGCTCCTGATGCCTGATGGGCCGGTGGGGAGCAGCAGGAGGACACACTGTAAGGTCAGCTGGTGTAGAAGTTGCTGCTGAGGTGGTTGATCAGCTGATAATCAGTGTTTCCCGCTACTGAGAACTTCCTGCTTTGACTTTGAGTTTAAATCCAGTTTAAAACGTGGTTTTATGGAGCGTGGGGGGAGGGGGGGGCAGGGCCTCAGACTGACTGCAGGTAGTGGCCACTGTAACACATCAGCAGCAGCTCAGGGAGTGTACCTACATCCTACCTAGTGACAGCCAACCGCCGCCTCATCGCGCTGAAGTTGAGCGCGTGCACCATCCTCCCCATCACCTCCTCACAACTCCTGCATGAATGAATGATGAGCCGCCGGATCACAACACGCAGCCATCAATAAAATATCAGCGCGCTGATCGATACATCACAGATACAGCGTGACCTCTCTGCTGGAGCCGCTGCAGTGTGGACGGCTGCGCCTGCAGAGTCCTTTCAAAACATCCACCTGCAACTCACACCGAACCAGCCCGCGGTCATGTTTCCCAATCTGAAACCCGCTGCACATTTTCCCGAAGAGATGCAGCGCAGTGGAGGAGGGCGCGCACCTCCCCAGCCTCCTCAGCCCCGCCATCGGCGGCAGCGGCAGCAGCGCGGCAGCGGCGCGGCGCGGCAGCGGCGCGGCTCCGCTGTCGAAGGGCGAACATTTCTAGGTGTGAAAGTTGCCGTTAACGAGCAGGTTTTTGTTTTGTAGATGCGTGCTCGCTGCCTGAGTGTTTACCACAGACCCGCTGCCCTGCGCTACCGCGGAGGCTACGTGAGCCCCCCACACACACACAAGAAGACACAGCAACCCCTCCCTAGAAACCAGCCAGCGTCGGCAGAGCAGGAAGCAGCATGCAGCAGGGATGCCACAACAGAAGAGAAAGGGCGTAGCGGCGGAGAGACGCGCACCTACCTGGGAAGAAGCCGTCGCAGTCCCCCTGCGCCCAGCTTCAGCTGCTGAGACTGAGCACTGCACAGAGCCTGAGCCGAGCATGCCTATTGGTAGGCAGACACGCGCTGGTTGCTGGCTGCCTGGACTGGGCTCTCCTCACTACAGCTGAGGTGGGGTGGGCTCCTCATGCACAGGGAAGGCAGAATGGTTTCTTCCAAACTGTTTCTCCCAACTTTCCTTTTTTCATAGCAACAGTCATTTTTTTTCTCTCAGTTTTGCATATTGACTGGAGTGATGACTCCTGACTGGGGGAGCAGGGAGGGCTGCACCTCCATCTGTGCTGCACACCTTTAAACCATGAGGAACGCACTTTTAAAACACCCTTAAAACACGAGGACCTTTAAAACACCTTTAAACCACGAGGAACGCACCTTTAAAACACCGTTAAAACACAATGACCTTTAAAACACCGTTAAAACACAAGGACCTTTAAAACACCTTTAAAACACGAGGACCTTTAAAACACCTTTAAAACACGAGGACCTTTAAAACACCTTTAAACCACGAGGAACGCACATTTAAAACACCGTTAAAACACAAGGACCTTTAAAACACCCTTAAGACACGAGGACCTTTAAAACACCAATTAAAACACGAGGAACGCACCTTTAAAACACCCTGAAAACACAAGTACCTTTAAAACACCCTTAAAACACCTTTAAAACACCTTTAAAACACGAGGACCTTTAAAACACCTTTAAACCACGAGGAATGCACCTTTAAAACACCGTTAAAACACGAGGACCTTTAAAACACCTTTAAACCACGAGGAACGCACCTTTAAAACACCGTTAAAACACAAGGACCTTTAAAACACCCTTAAAACACGAGGACCTTTAAAACACCTTTAAAACACGAGGACCTTTAAAACACCCTTAAAACACCTTTAAAACACGAGGACCTTTAAAACACCCTTAGAACACCTTTAAAACACGAGGAACGCACCTTTAAAACACCCTTAAAACACAAGGACCTTTAAAACACCCTTAAAACACCTTTAAAACACGAGGACCTTTAAAACACCTTTAAACCACGAGGAACACACCTTTAAAACACCGTTAAAACACAAGGACCTTTAAAACACCCTTAAAACACGAGGGCCTTTAAAACACCCTTAAAACACCTTTAAAACACGAGGACCTTTAAAACACCTTTAAAACACGAGGACCTTTAAAACACCCTTAAAACACCTTTAAAACACGAGGACCTTTAAAACACCTTTAAACCATGAGGAACACACCTTTAAAACACCGTTAAAACACAAGGACCTTTAAAACACCCTTAAAACACAAGGACCTTTAAAACACCTTTAAAACACGAGGACCCATAAAACACCCTTAAAACACCTTTAAAACACGAGGACCTTTAAAACACCTTTAAACCACGAGGAACACACCTTGAAAACACCGTTAAAACACAAGGACCTTTAAAACACCGTTAAAACACGAGGACCTTTAAAACACCTTTAAAACACGAGGACCTTTAAAACACCCTTAAAACACCTTTAAAACACGAGGACCTTTAAAACACCCTTAGAACACCTTTAAAACACGAGGAACGCACCTTTAAAACACCCTTAAAACACAAGGACCTTTAAAACACCCTTAAAACACCTTTAAAACACGAGGACCTTTAAAACACCCTTAAAACACCTTTAAAACACGAGGACCTTTAAAACACCTTTAAACCACGAGGAACACACCTTTAAAACACCGTTAAAACACAATGACCTTTAAAACACCGTTAAAACACAAGGACCTTTAAAACACCCTTAAAACACGAGGGCTTTTAAAACACCCTTAAAACACCTTTAAAACACGAGGACCTTTAAAACACCTTTAAAACACGAGGACCTTTAAAACACCCTTAAAACACCTTTAAAACACGAGGACCTTTAAAACACCTTTAAACCACGAGGAACACACCTTTAAAACACCGTTAAAACACAAGGACCTTTAAAACACCCTTAAAACACAAGGACCTTTAAAACACCTTTAAAACACGAGGACCCATAAAACACCCTTAAAACACCTTTAAAACACGAGGACCTTTAAAACACCTTTAAACCACGAGGAACACACCTTGAAAACACCGTTAAAACACAAGGACCTTTAAAACACCGTTAAAACACGAGGACCCTTGAGGACCTTTAAAACACCTTTAAAACACCTTTAAACCACGAGGAACGCACATTTAAAACACCGTTAAAACACAAGGACCTTTAAAACACCCTTAAGACACGAGGACCTTTAAAACACCCTTAAAACACCTTTAAAACACCTTTAAGACACGAGGACCTTTAAAACACCTTTAAACCACGAGGAACGCACCTTTAAAACACCGTTAAAACACGAGGACCTTTAAAACACCTTTAAATTACGAGGAACGCACCTTTAAAACACCGTTAAAACACGAGGAACGCACCTTTAAAACATCGTTAAAACACAAGGACCTTTAAAACACCCTTAAAACACGAGGACCTTTAAAACACCTTTAAAACACCTTTAAAACACGAGGACCTTTAAAACACCCTTAAAACACCTTTAAAACACGAGGACCTTTAAAACACCCTTAGAACACCTTTAAAACACAAGGAACGCACCTTTAAAACACCCTTGAAACACAAGGACCTTTAAAACACCCTTAAAACACTTTTAAAACACGAGGACCTTTAAAACACCTTTAAAACACCTTTAAAACACGAGGACCTTTAAAACACCCTTAAAACACGAGGACCTTTAAAACACCCTTAAAACACCTTTAAAACACGAGGACCTTTAAAACACCTTTAAAACACGAGGACCTTTAAAACACCTGTAAAACACCTTTAAAACACGAGGACCTTTAAAACACCCTTAAAACACCTTTAAAACACCTTTAAAACACGAGGACCTTTAAAACACCTTTAAACCACGAGGAACGCACATTTAAAACACCGTTAAAACACAAGGACCTTTAAAACACCCTTAAGACACGAGGACCTTTAAAACACCTTTAAAACACGAGGACCTTTAAAACACCTTTAAACCACGAGGAACGCACCTTTAAAACACCGTTAAAACACAAGGACCTTTAAAACACCCTTAAAACACGAGGACCTTTAAAACACCTTTAAAACACGAGGACCTTTAAAACACCTTTAGAACACCTTTAAAACACGAGGAACGCACCTTTAAAACACCCTTAAAACACAAGGACCTTTAAAACACCCTTAAAACACCTTTAAAACACCTTTAAAACACGAGGACCTTTAAAACACCTTTAAACCACGAGGAACACACCTTTAAAACACCGTTAAAACACAAGGACCTTTAAAACACCCTTAAAACACGAGGACCTTTAAAACACCTTTAAAACACGAGGACCTTTAAAACACCCTTAAAACACCTTTAAAACACGAGGACCTTTAAAACACCCTTAGAACACCTTTAAAACACGAGGAACGCACCTTTAAAACACCCTTGAAACACAAGGACCTTTAAAACACCCTTAAAACACCTTTAAAACACGAGGACCTTTAAAACACCCTTAGAACACCTTTAAAACACAAGGAACGCACCTTTAAAACACCCTTGAAACACAAGGACCTTTAAAACACCCTTAAAACACCTTTAAAACACGAGGGCCTTTAAAACACCTTTAAAACACCTTTAAAACACGAGGACCTTTAAAACACCCTTAAAACACCTTTAAAACACCTTTAAAACACGAGGACCTTTAAAACACCCTTAAAACACCTTTAAAACACGAGGTATCTTTAAAACACCTTTCAAACACTGTTAAAAGGTGAGGACCTTTAAACACATCTGTCGCATGTCTGCTGCTCTATCAGCTGATGGCAGTAAGAACCTCCAGTATCTCCCTGATATGTTGGAGACGTGCAGGATGGCAGTGAGCGTCGGACCCTCTGTGATCTTGATGACTCGTCACTGTGCGTCAATGTCCTTTAAAAGTTCAGTTTGACCTCTATTCCTTTCAATGACCTTCACATGATTAGTGTTGACCTCTGCATGACCTACTGTCATAAATATGAAGCTGGAAAATACAGCGAGAGGATGCAGCTGTTGTTCTTCAGTGAAGAAACTGAATCCATATGCTCAACCTGCATCCAGCATGAACTGCAGCAGACATATTTTTATCTCAGTGTCCTGCTGTCATTCAAACAAAATAATATAAATAATAACTTTGTTTGATATCTTTGAATTATAGATAATAGTTAGAAAGAGACTTCCTGCTTGTTGGATGAACTCGTCAACTTCTTGCTGACGTATTTCTGACATCTGTTGAGATGATTTCACAGCGATCAACACTTCCTCCCAGTGAACCGTCCCATTCCTCCCGGAAGCTCCGCCTCCTCGTGTTTAATCCCATGTGATGTCAGAAGCAGGACATGAATATTTCAGTTGATCCGGTTGATTGAGCCCCTTCAGCTCATGCTGCTGCCTGTTACCTCTCCAGGTGTTCACTGGAACATCAGAACTTCTCTGTATGTATTAATAAATAAATATCAACCGAAGAAACACACAAATGGAACAATTTCTAAATTAAACCAAAAATCTTTCTCTGTAAAAAACTGTTTTCATCTCAAACATAGTGAAGTGAGATCGATACACCTGATCAGCTAATAAACCGGCCGGCAAACAGAACATCTGTGTATTGTATGCAGGCTGGTAACTTTGGAGATGTAGACCTCCTCTGAACCTCTGGACCTCCTCTGGACCTCTGAACCTTTTCTGAACATCTTCTGGGCCTCCTCTGGACCTCCTCTGGACCTCCGGACCTCTTTTGGACCTCTGAACCTCCTTTAGACCTCTGAACCTCTTTTGGACCTCATAACCTCCTCTAAACCTCTGAACCTACTCTGGACCTCTTCTGGACTTCTGGACCTCCTCTAAACCTCTGAACCTTCCCCACACCTCTGGACCCCCTTTGGACCTCCTCTGGACCTCTTCTGGACCTCTGGACCTCCTCTGAACCTCTTCTGGACCTCCGGACCTCTTTTGGACCTGTGAACCTCCTTTAGACCTCTGGTCCTCCTCTGGACCTCTTCTGGACCTCTGGACCTCCTCTAAACCTCTGAACCTCCTCTACACCTCTGGACCCCCTTTGGACCTCCTCTGGATCTCTTCTGAACCTCCTCTGGACCACCTCTGGACCTCTTCTGGACCTCTGAACCTCCTTTGAACCTCCTCTATACCTCCTCTGGACTTATTCTGGACCTCTGGACCTCCTCCAGACCTCCTCTAGACTTCCTCTGGACATCTTCTGGACCAGTAAACCTCCTCTGGACCACCTCTGGACCTCTGAACCTCCTCTAGACCTCCTCTGGACCTCCTGTGGACCTCTGGATCTCCTCTTGACCTCTAGACCTCCTCTGGATGTCTGAACCTCCTCTAGACCTCCTCTGGACCTCCTCCGGACTTCTGGACCTCCTCTGGACCTCCTCTGGACCTCTGAACCTCTTCTGGACGTCTGAACCTCCTCTGGACCTCCTCTAGACCAGCTTTGGACCTCTGGACCTCTTCCAGGACTATACCTCCTCTGGACCTCCACTGGACCTCTTCCAGGATTAGACCTCCTCTGGACCTCCTCTGGGACTCCTCTGTTCCTCTTCCAGGACTAGACCTCATCTGGACCTCCTCTGGACCTCCTCTAGACCTCCTCTGGACCTCCTCTGGACCCAGACTTGTCTGAATTCTCTTCATTTGTAGCTGATGGAGAATTGGGTCATGTGACAAAATGAAAACTCCATCCTCCGTCTCAGAGCTACCTGAAGACCAGAACCAGGACAGAACCGCTGCCTGCCGGTCTGCTGGTCCACTCCTCCTCTAGCAGCCCGGTTCTGTCTTGGTTCTGGTCTCCAGGTGTCTGACTGACTGTAAAGGCCTCCTCCTGTACGTGGAGGTGAACTGAGTGTAAACGCTGATGTCTGAGGTTCTGGCACCTCGTGGATCTTCCACTGAGATCAGCTGTTGGCAGGATGTGAGTCTCACTTTGGATTGAAGTCGTTCCACCTTGACGAGGTGTTGCTGCACGTGTTCCCCATCAAAGTGTTCTGAAGGTCGGTGGCTTCAGAGCAGGAAGGAAACAATCGTGGATATAAACGATTTAAAGCAGCAGGAAAAGTCATCAGTCTGGAACAGTAAGTTCAGATGGAGTCGAACCAGCAACCCTTCAGCAGGAACGGCATGTGAGGAAAAGGAAAGAAGTCGCAAGGAGACAAATCCGCCAGGTGACGATTGTGTTGTTGTAGTTGTTTTCAGGGCGCTGTGAGTGTAGTGTTGGAGAAGCCTGTTGCCATGGCAACATAGTTCAGGTGGTTCCCAGTGAATGTTCCCCTCAGAAGGTCCAGCAGAACTCGGTGTTGACAGCCTGACTCTGAAAACCCAGCTGGTGTCTCCTGACCTGATGCACCTTCTTTGGTCTTAGACGGTGAAGCTCCGCCCCCTCTTGAAACGTGATGTCATCAGAACACCTCTCCGGCTCGTCGCTTCATCGCCGGAGACTTTCTGAACATTTCGAGCGTCTCTGTTGACCGTTTACAGAGTTTGATATAAAGTCTGATGTTTCTCTGCTCCAGTTTCAGGACCGTGATGACATCACAGATGTTCAGGTACCAGCGGTCACGTTAACGTGAGGAACTCGGTGATGTTGATCCAGAGAGCCGGTAGTTGTTAACTTTGTTGTGTACTGATGATCACCTGAGACACCGTCCACGTTGACCAGCGTCCTCTGATCTGGTGTTGAGATGAAAATATTGATGAAAGCGGCTTCAAACTAGCGCCGACCTGTAATGATCATCACTACGGATCCGATGAGAGCTTCAGCTTCTACACGTTAATGTGTGGAACCTTCAGACGTAGTTTCACTGGAAGATCACGTTCAGAAAACACCTTCACACGTTTCCTTTTCCTTCAACTTCTGTCTGATGTAGAAACCGTTGTTCATTGTATCGTAGATACCCTCATGGTTGAAATGACCTTATTGTAAGTCACTTTGGATAAAAGCGTCAGATAAATTAAATGTAATGTAAATAATGTTTCGTTGTTTTCTAAACTTCTGTCTCCTCCTCTTTTTGTCTGCTCGACTGGCAGCCGACCGTCATCGCTTCCTTCCATCAGGAGGAACATTGATTTGGGCTCAGCGGGGATCATGCAAAACAGCCTCTCATTAAAATCAGAATTAGAGCTCCAAAACTGGCACGTGGGTTTCAACGGTGGGGCGAACAGAAAATCACTGGAAACTATTAAACCTGCACTTCGCCTTTTAGTCTAAAAACAGAGCCGTCTGATCCCGGCGATGAGCGTCACGTTTATAGTTTGGAGTTTTAAACTCCTGAAACACACCGATGCTCCAGACTGTCCTCTCTCAGACAATAAACTTGTATTCTGTGTGATTTTCAACTTAGTTTTATTTTTTAAAGTGGAAACCAGTGGATGACCTTCAGGACTAGTTTTCAATGTCAAGGTCGTTTGCTGTCCTCCAGCTGCAGGTCGCTGCCGAGCGTCATCTCCGTCTGCTCTTAACAAACATCAAACTAACGTCACAGCAGCCCTCATAAAATCCCCCTATCAGCTGTGAAGGCCCGGTTCAAACACACATTAACACACACACACACACACACACTCTGCCCTCTCCCTGTCCCCAGCCCCGGTTGCCTAGGAGACAGCTGAGACGGGACCCCATCTCATTACACGCCAATAGGGCTGTGTGACTGGCTACAGGAGGCTGTGTGGGATCTTTACCGCCACCTAGCAGCCAAAACCCAGAAAGATGTTTCTTTTCCTTTTTTCAAGAAGCTGAGATTCTGCCTAGTAACTCAATATGCTGACTTCTACCGGCAGCGCTGAACGTCTGAGGAGACGCCTCCAACCGTGAGGCTTCACCGCAGACAGACGAAAAGTTTCAGATGGACCGGCACATAAATTAGAACTTATTAATCAACGATTGACTGTAAACGTATTTTAAAGATGTGGTGGAAGAAATTACATCACTTCATACCGAGTGAATTGTCTAAAGAGTTTTAACCTGCATTTGTGGACGCAGCGATGAACTGTGTTCACAGACGATGGTTTTCACAAGTGTTCCTGAGCCCATGCAGTGATTTCCACTCCAGAATAGTGTGTTTTTAATGCAGTGCTGCCTGAGGGCCCGAAGATCACCACCATCCAATATTGGTTTCCAGCCTTGTCCCTTGTGTTCAGAGATTTCTCCAGATTCTCTGAATCTTTTAATGATATTATGAACCGTAGACGATGAAATCCACTAATTCTTTGTAGTTTTACGTTGAGGAACATTATTCTTAGATTGTTGAACTATTTTCCAACACAGTCTTTCAGAGTGGTGAACCTCTCCCCATCTTCACTGCTGAGAGACTCTGCCTCTCTGAAATCATCTTTTATACCTAATCATGTGACTGAGCTGTTGCCATGGTAACCTCATTAGTTGAGATGTTACACCAGGTGTTTTTTTTTGTCGTTTGTTGATCCTGACTTTTTGGAGACATGTTGCTGACATCAAATTCAAAATGAGCAGATATTTTTAATAAGATAATACAATTTCTCCATTTCAACATTTAATATGTTGTCTCTTGTCTATTTTTAATTAAATATGGATTTATGTGATTTGCAAATCATCGCATTCTGGTTTAATTTATATTTTATTTAGCGTGTAAACTTTTTTAGAAATTGAGTTGTAACTGGTGTGTGTAACTCTGGTGTGTGTAACTCTGGGGTGTAACTCTGGTGTGTGTAACTCTGGTGTGTGTAACTCTGGGGTGTGTAACTCTGGGGTGTGTAACTCTGGGGTGTAACTCTGGTGTGTGTAACTCTGGGGTGTGTAACTCTGGGGTGTGTAACTCTGGGGTGTGTAACTCTGGGGTGTAACTCTGGGGTGTAACTCTGGTGTGTGTAACTCTGGGGTGTAACTCTGGTGTGTGTAACTCTGGGGTGTGTAACTCTGGGGTGTGTAACTCTGGGGTGTGTAACTCTGGGGTGTAACTCTGGTGTGTGTAACTCTGGGGTGTAACTCTGGTGTGTGTAACTCTGGTGTGTGTAACTCTGGGGTGTGTAACTCTGGGGTGTGTAACTCTGGTGTGTGTAACTCTGGGGTGTGTAACTCTGGGGTGTGTAACTCTGGGGTGTGTAACTCTGGGGTGTAACTCTGGTGTGTGTAACTCTGGGGTGTGTAACTCTGGTGTGTAACTCTGGTGTGTGTAACTCTGGGGTGTAACTCTGGTGTGTGTAACTCTGGTGTGTGTAACTCTGGGGTGTAACTCTGGTGTGTGTAACTCTGGGGTGTGTAACTCTGGGGTGTGTAACTCTGGGGTGTGTAACTCTGGGGTGTAACTCTGGTGTGTGTAACTCTGGGGTGTGTAACTCTGGGGTGTGTAACTCTGGGGTGTGTAACTCTGGGGTGTAACTCTGGGGTGTAACTCTGGTGTGTGTAACTCTGGTGTGTGTAACTCTGGTGTGTAACTCTGGGGTGTGTAACTCTGGTGTGTAACTCTGGTGTGTGTAACTCTGGTGTGTGTAACTCTGGTGTGTGTAACTCTGGGGTGTGTAACTCTGGGGTGTGTAACTCTGGGGTGTGTAACTCTGGTGTGTGTAACTCTGGGGTGTGTAACTCTGGTGTGTGTAACTCTGGTGTGTAACTCTGGTGTGTGTAACTCTGGTGTGTAACTCTGGGGTGTGTAACTCTGGGGTGTAACTCTGGTGTGTGTAACTCTGGGGTGTGTAACTCTGGGGTGTGTAACTCTGGGGTGTGTAACTCTGGGGTGTGTAACTCTGGGGTGTGTAACTCTGGGGTGTGTAACTCTGGGGTGTGTAACTCTGGTGTGTAACTCTGGGGTGTGTAACTCTGGTGTGTGTAACTCTGGGGTGTGTAACTCTGGTGTGTGTAACTCTGGTGTGTGTAACTCTGGGGTGTAACTCTGGTGTGTGTAACTCTGGGGTGTGTAACTCTGGGGTGTGTAACTCTGGGGTGTGTAACTGTTGTGTAACCGTTTCTCCTCAGAACAACACAGCCTCAGACGGGTGCTGGAATATACTGTAGTTTATTAATTCTAATCCATGTGTTCTATTAAATATGAAAAACTTCCAGTATAAATGGCCACATGTATCATTACGTCTCCACATGTATCGACACGTCTCCACATGTCTCCACACGTCTCCACATGTATCGACACGTCTCCACATGTCCCCACAGCAGCAGAAGCAGGAGTTTGGGCTAAATGCAGCAGGACACTGTTGTGCTTTAAATTTCTACTTGACCAGGAGACAGAAGACAGACAACTGACACACTGCATGAGACGAAGCCACGAACTGTCTCTACGTTAACGGTTCTGGACGTTATTCTCCATCACGGTTCGTCTCCGGATGACGTTTGTTGCAGAGCAGCTGCTGTTCTCCCTCCGTGACTGACGGACAGTTAATCTTTACATCTAAATAACTATGAGGCGACGGCTGCTCCTCTTCCTCTTCAGGTGAAAATAAAGCATCTATACACTAACAGCAGGTAAACCGCCGTGTCGTTGTGCCTCGGTCCTCAGCGCGGCGCCGACCGGCCCAAAGCATAGTATTGTCATTTAAATGTAGATATAGGCAAGGGTGATCGGAGCTAACACTACAAATCGATATAGCACGCACACACAGCACACCTGAACGAAGACGGACGAACAAATAAAAGACGGAATATCAAGAAATAAACTCTGTCGCGGTAACAGAAGATATGGCATTCTGTTTACTGCAGAACTGAGCCTACTGGACTGGCTTGTGTGGAGAGGAACCGTCTGCAACAGTAACTGTGATGTGGAGGAGATATACTGAAGGGCTTCGGCCCGATCACACCTGGAAGTAACGTTCCCCCGGGTGATCCGATCTGTTCACACCTGGAAGTAACGTTCCCCCGGGTGATCCGATCTGTTCACACCTGGAAGTAACGTTCCCCCCGGGTGATCCGATCTGTTCACACCTGGAAGTAACGTTCCCCCGGGTGATCCGATCTGTTCACACCTGAAAGTAGCATTCCCCCCGGGTGATCCGATCTGTTCACACCTGGAAGTAACGTTCCCCGGGGTGATCCGATCTGTTCACACCTGGAAGTAACGTTCCCCCGGGTGATCCGATCTGTTCACACCTGGAAGTAATGTTCCCCCCGGGTGATCCGATCTGTTCACACCTGGAAGTAACGTTCCCCGGGGTGATCCGATCTGTTCACACCTGGCAGTAACGTTCCCCCCGGGTGATCCGATCTGTTCACACCTGGAAGTAACGTTCCCCCCGGGTGATCCGATCTGTTCACACCTGGAAGTAACGTTCCCCTGGGCGATCCGATCTGAAAACTCAGACTCGACCCGATCACGTCGGTGATGTTTGTCAGAAATAAAAAAATTGGAACCAAGAGGAGGTTCTGGTGAAACCGGCGTCAGGTGTTTTTTATAGTTCTGCCGGTCCAGGACGCGTTCGCGGCTGAATGAACATGGTGTGAGCAGATCGGCTCTCCGTGACTCCTCCCACCTGTGATCGGATCACCTCGGTACCGCCGGGTGTGAACGGGGCCTCGGTAAACATTCTCTAGGCCTCTGACTCGGACTGGTCCGTGGCGACGCTGCCGTTCAGCTCGCCCGGTCCGGATTGCTCCTGGATGTCAGTCATCTCCCCGACGATGAAGGTAGGCTCCTCCCCTCTGCCGCCGTCGGGCGGCTCGGCCGCCTGGTTGGCCAGCGTGGGCTCCTCGTCCAGGCGGCTGGAGATGGACCAGTAGAGGTGGGCGTCCAGCCTGGCTGCAGCCAATGACAGCTCCCGTGCTGAGACGGAGGGCGTGTCCACCTGGGTGGGAGGGGGGAGGGGGGGGACATCAGGTCATGTATGTGGAGCATCGAACGCCGGCCGTAGAATCTGCTCTCAATCTCGTCCCCGCAAAAATAAACATGGAATAAATCCTGCAGTTGGAATTCCTACATTTCCCAGCATGCCTTTCAACAACCCCAGGAGAGAGAGAGAGCTCAGCGTTGGTCCCACATGGAGGTGCAGACAGGAGCAACAGAGGGAGATGTTCTCCATGTTCACTCTTCAGATGAACGATTCTCAGACTTATCAAACCTGCGACCTTTGAACTCATGTCTACGCTTTTTAATGCACATTTTAAACACAAACTTCTGCAGCGCTCGTCTTTCTGTCCCCTCCCCCGACGTTACCTCGAAGGTGTGGTGAAAGGCTCCGTAGTCCACGTCGAAGAAGCCCTCGGCCAGCGACATCATGGGACTGAACCTGTGGCCCCACAGAACCTCCTCGGCCAGGTAGGAGCTCCTCGCCTGGCACGTCATCCCTGGAACACACCACCTCCGTCAGAACCCAGAACACACCTCGACCAACCAGCTGGAGCCACCAGGAGTGGGAGGAGTCACAGCTCCACACCTGACGTATTCAACTCTCCATGTTTGGAGGCCAAAGCAAAAAGTTTAAAATCGTCCTCCCTGAAAGGATCTGACAGACGAGGAGAACCCAGCTCATCCTTCCTGGAGGACCGCGAGCTGGTTGCTGGTTGGAGTCCAGCAGCGTCAACATAGCGAGGACGTTCTGTAAATCCAAACCTCTGAAAGGTTTGTTTAAAAAGCTGCAGAGAGCCGATAGATTCAGGAATAAGATTAAGAGATGATTTATGGAGAGCTGAGATGAAAGCTCACGTTACGTCCAGATCTAGTCAGAAACACGCTGCAGCTTCAGATCCCTCCTCGTTCCTCCTGCAGTCTGCTGCCGTTAACTTCTTCGATTTTATTACATCGTTTACAATTTTACCTCGGAAACTTCTACGAGAAATCCCATAAAACCTTTAGATGTTGTTAACGGTGATATTTGCCGAGTCTACACATTTATACATTTTCAAACTGAATTCTCTTCAGCTCAATAAACATTTATTTTGCTCTATCTCCAGAGTAACGCAGCAGACCTGCATGTTTCCTGGTGTTTGCACATGAAATGTTGTTTTTAAGTCACATTTTATCTGTGAATTTATGACCTCACTTTGTAAATAATGAGTGTCTCACCGGTGGCCTCCACCATCCCCTCCAGGATCACCACGATCTCAAAGTCCTCCTTCTCCAGCTGCGCCTGGGACATGTCCCAGAACGGCGAGTGGGCGTCGACCTCGTGGGAGATCACCAGCGGTGAGACGAGGAAGAGACGGTCGTCGCCCGTCTCGAAGCCCACGCTGATGTCCGTCTGGTCCAGAGGGATGAACTCACCTGCAGGGGGCGGTAGAACAGGTGAGCAGCTCGCATCCAACAGCAGGTAAATAAAACATCTGCTCGAAGATATAACATTACAGATTCTAGTGTCTCAGAAAGGATCCGCTGCTGCATTTAGTTTCAGGAGACAGCTGTCAATCATTCAGGAGGAGGAGCAGTCGATCAAAAAGTTCAGAGACTCGTCCACCAGAATCAGACTGTAGCAGGTTGTTATCTTTGTTAGCAGATTGTTATCTTTGTTAGCAGATTGTTATCTTTGTTAGCAGGTTGTTATCTTTGTTAGCAGGTTGTTATCTTTGTTAGCAGGTTGTTATCTTTGTTAGCAGATTGTTATCTTTGTTAGCAGGTTGTTATCTTTGTTAGCAGATTGTTATCTTTGTTAGCAGGTTGTTATCTTTGTTAGCAGGTTGTTATCTTTGTTAGCAGGTGGTTCTCTTTGTTAGCAGGTGGTTATCTTTGTTAGCAGGTGGTTATCTTTGTTAGCAGGTTGTTATCTTTGTTAGCAGGTGGTTATCTTTGTTAGCAGGTTGTTATCTTTGTTAGCAGGTTGTTATCTTTGTTAGCAGATTGTTATCTTTGTTAGCAGGTTGTTATCTTTGTTAGCAGATTGTTATCTTTGTTAGCAGGTTGTTATCTTTGTTAGCAGGTTGTTATCTTTGTTAGCAGATTGTTATCTTTGTTAGCAGGTTGTTATCTTTGTTAGCAGGTGGTTATCTTTGTTAGCAGGTTGTTATCTTTGTTAGCAGGTTGTTATCTTTGTTAGCAGATTGTTATCTTTGTTAGCAGATTGTTATCTTTGTTAGCAGGTTGTTATCTTTGTTAGCAGGTGGTTATCTTTGTTAGCAGGTGGTTATCTTTGTTAGCAGGTTGTTATCTTTGTTAGCAGATTGTTATCTTTGTTAGCAGGTGGTTCTCTTTGTTAGCAGGTGGTTCTCTTTGTTAGCAGGTGGTTCTCTTTGTTAGCAGGTGGGTATCTTTGTTATCTTTACCCTCCTGCGTCTGCTTGGACTTGATGAGTTTGGCCCTCATGTTCGCCCCAACGATGTGCGAGCTGCGCAGGTCGCCGACTCGGAACATCAAACACAACGTGTCGTCTCTCCGAGAGATGACGGCGTGTTTGGAGAACACCAACGTCTCAGCTCGCTTGTTGGGCTGAGAGATCTTCACGAACATGCAGCCGACCTGGAGGAGGAGGAGGAGGAGGAGGAGAGGAGAGGAGGAGGAGGGGAGGAGAGGAGAGGAGAGGAGAGGAGAGGAGAGGAGAGGAGAGGAGAGGAGAGGAGGAAACACATCACAATGACATATTAACATGGTTCATCATCTCCTCCTGGTCGGTGTTACTGCAGGAGGCGACTAATAATAATAATAAAGTTTTGCCGACAGACTTGTTTGGTGACTTTAAACAAAGATCTGGTTTCCTGATGTGCTGAACAGGTTTAAAAATGTTCATTTCCAAGTGTGAGACTCAGATCTGCAGCCACAGCTAAGATGGTGTAGAAGAATCCAGACTCCTATGAACAGTTGCTCTCACCATGAAGGCGTTGACCATGGAGCCCAGGATGGCCTGCAGCAGCAGCAGCATGGTGCCCACCGGACACTGGTCGGTGATGACGCGGTGGCCGTAGCCGATGGTGGTCTCCGTCTCGATGGAGAACAGGAAGGCCGAGATGAAGCTGTTCACGTTGTTGACGCACGGCGTCCACGTCTCGTCCTCCAGATGGTCCAGATCACCGCTAGGAAGGAAGAGGAGGAACAGAGGTGGTGGAGGGGGGGGGGGGGGGGGGGGTGGGTGACGTCTCTTCATTTAACAGCATTCAGACGTAACCACGACGATTAAACTGATCTTCATCCTCTCAGCTTCTCTCCATGTTTCAAACACACCTGACGACTAAATGAGGTGATTTTATAAACTCGACTTTCCTCCTCGGAAACACGAACTTTAACCCAAACTATGATCTTTCCCTAAAACAGGTGGTTTTAATGTGACCCGGTTACCCGGTCCGCATGTTGAACCGGGCCGCATGTTGAACCGGACCCGGTTACCCGGGCCGCATGTTGAACCGGGCCGCATGTTGAACCGGACCCGGTTACCTGTCTGGAACCTTCCGGCGGGTCGGACCAACGACCTGCAGGCTCGTTTGGGTCGAAGGACTCTTTTTAAATGTGCTCTCTCTGTTCAGTGATGACGAGGATCCACCGACTCCTCGGTGGTCTCGGGACCGGAGACTCTTACCGGCAGTAAGCGATGAGGTACCAGATGGCGCCGAAGAAGAGCCACGTGACGGCGTAGGCCATGACGAAGACGAACAGCGAGCAGCGCCAGTTGAGGTCCACCAGCGTGGTGAAGATGTCGGTCAGGTAGCGGTACGTCTCCCGCATGTTACCGTGCTGCACGTTGCAGCGGCCGTTCTTCTCCACGTAGCGCTGGCGCTTACGACGGTTCCGGGCTGAGACGAAGAGGAAGAGGAAGAGGAAGAGGAAGAGGAAAAGAGGAAAAAGAGGAAGAGGAAAAGAGGAAAAAGAGGAAGAAGTCTTTCTGTCTTACCTCCAACAGAAAACATTACATCCACATTTCTGAGTATGTTTGAATGATGGCTGTGACTGCAGCAGAGGAGGAGGAGTAGGAGGAGGAGGAGAGGGGAGGAGAGGAGAGGGGAGGAGAGGGGAGGAGAGGAGAGGAGAGGAGAGGAGGGGAGGAGAGGAGAGGAGAGGAGAGGAGAGGAGAGGAGAGGAGGAGGAGTAGGAGGGGAGGAAAGGAGCAGGATGAGACATGTTAACCAGGAGCAACGTGTTCTGAAGGAGGTGCCTCACCCCAGCCGAACCTCCCTCTCTCCTTCTCCGGACCCGGCGTCTTCTTGCCACTCGGCTGGTTGGCTTTGGCTTCGCGCTCCGCCAGCTTGGCCTGGAACGACCTGTTGACCTTCACCGGGGTCGGGGTCGGCAGGGAGGGCGTCGTCTCCGTAGTGACGACGTGGCCCAGCTCCTCCGATCGGCTGAAGACCCCCGTGGAGGCGGTGGCCTCAGTGGCCACCTCCACCTCCTCCACCTCCCCTTCCCCCTTCTCCTCCACCGGCAGCGACAGGGAGTCCGGACGGGACGGGAAGACCGAGTTCTCCAGCGCCATGGTCCCCCTGTGTGTGTGTGTGTGTGTGTGTGTGTGTGTGTGTGTGTGTGTGTGTGTGTGTGTGTGTGTGTGTGTGTGTGTGTGTGTGTGTGTGTCCCTACGGCAGACTGCTCTTTGATTGGACCATTTGTTTGCTTGAAGCCTGGAATAAAGACGGACAGAGATCAGATGAAATCCTGCATTGATCAGCTGTTCTGTTGTCATGGTGATTCTCTGAATACTAACACCACCTCCTTTTTGTTGCTTTAATTTCTTCTGAGGTTTTTAGAAATCGACCTGTTTGTTTCTGTAGTTTCCTCAGAAACATGGAGGTCTGTTTGTTTCTCCGACTTCCTGATTTATATGTTGACTGATCTGAGGAGCCAATCAGAGGCCTCCTGCTGTTCTGGTCTGTTGCAGCCACTTTCAGCATCTCCATGTTTCATAAGCCACCCTGAGGTGGTGTGTGTGTGGCCCGTGTGCGCGTGCGTGTGTGTTGTGTAAGTGCACTTGCTGCTATTTTAAATATATGCTGTATTCCTGCTGCTGAGATTTCTTACATAAGTCCGTGTAAGACTCGAGTGAAACATGAATGTGGACCGTAAAATGGAGTCTGGTCCTGCTCGAGCTCTGAGGACGTGTTTGGACCGCTGGCAGACGGACGCACGAGGAGGCTGATGGAGACGGTGGAGATGACGCAGTACGCCTGATGGACAGATCAGAAACGGACTGTCTGAGGATGAAACGTACCTGCTTCACTTGTAGATGTTGGATCAGGAGGAACACGACAATCCGGTCCCGGAGCGAACCGGGGTCCGCAGCCTCTGTCCAATCCCGCCCATCTCCGGTGTTCAGCAGCGACGCAGCATCAGGTCCCGGAAAACAAAGAGCACCTCGATGCTCAGCGTGAACTCAGATCGGAATAATGATAATGACAGAATAGAACCCGTCCAGGTCCACAGATCACTGCTGGCGGTTCCGAACAACATGTGTTAAATGGAGGCAGCAGGAGGAGCCGGCAGCGCGGAGAGCTCCATCATCATCATCATCATCATCTGTGCATGTGATGCAGTCGGTCAGGTGTGGAGCCTCCGAGAGGAGGAGGAGGAGGAGGCGGTCACCTCCCCCCTCCCGGCTGCCAGACCCGCAGTATCTGCAGTCCAGAGAGGAGGAAGAGAACCAGAGGGAGAGGCCTCTGTTCGGGCTCCAGGGTGATGATCAATAAATATATATATCAGGATTATTTACATAAAAACAGGCCTTTTTAAACGGTCTACATTTTCTTCTTCAAACGTAATGAAAATCATTCACGGAAAATGTATGAATTTAACTATTTCGCCATTAGAGGCTTATACAGCCACGCGCACGTTGTGTCGTCAATAATTGCAGATGTTAATTAGCGTCGTCGTGAAGAAGGTGCAGTTCAGCCGCCCGTCGGCAGGCGGCGCTGCTCGCGGTCACGTGTTCCGGAGAGCACGACGACCCTTTTCCAAGATGTCGGTGTTCGGGCCGGTTGTGAAAATCCATCCCGTCGTTCTCGCTTCTATCTGCGACTCCTACGAGCGAAGAAATGAGGGAGCGAGTCGAGTGATAGGAACACTGTTAGGTGAGAGACACGTGGACGTGTCTGTCCACCGGACGGAGGACCGACACGTCCCGGAACAGGAGGGACAGACGGCTAGTTAGCTGCGGCTGCTAACGCGTGCTGGGCAGCATCCGGCTAGCGTTAGCTGCTGTTAGCTGGCTGCTAACAGCTGTGAGGCCGTTAAAAGGTCCACGAGGCGTTAAAACCGGAACATCTGGATTCATCTCGGTTATGATGTAATAAACTATATAACGAGCCTCGGAGCTTCCTGTTAGCGGTAAACATGTTCTGATGTCCGGCAGGTTCCATCGATAAACACTCCATCGAGGTCACCAACTGCTTCTCGGTTCCTCACAACGAGTCCGAGGACGAGGTGAGTGTCTCTGTCCTCAAGGACCTTTATTAAACATGGTGGACAGGTGGAGGTGGTGGACATGGTGGAGGTGGTGGACATGGTGGAGGTGGTGGACATGGTGGAGGTGGTGGACATGGTGGAGGTGGTGGAGGTGGTGGACAGGTGGAGGTGGTGGACATGGTGGAGGTGGTGGACATGGTGGAGGTGGTGGACAGGTGGTGGTGGTGGACATGGTGGAGGTGGTGGACAGGTGGAGGTGGTGGACAGGTGGTGGTGGTGGACATGGTGGAGGTGGGTCTTCATGCAGCTGTAAAGACTGGAAGACAGATTCTAAATAAATATCCTGCTTCCACCATCACCATCATCACCACCATCATCATCATCATCATCACCATCATCACCATCATCATCACCACCACCATCATCACCATCATCATCACCACCATCATCATCATCACCATCATCACCATCATCATCACCACCACCATCATCATCATCACCACCACCACCATCATCATCATCATCATCATCACTGAAACCAACCAAGCTAAAAGATTCGTCTGATTCTCACTTCACAGGTTTTTACTGGATGTTTGAGTGAAATCAGAAACTAAGAAAGAAGACGTTGTCTTCAGTTGTCTTCAGTTCAGTTGTCTTCAGGTGTCTCTCAGGTGTCTCACGTGTCCTCTGTGACGACAGGTCGCCGTGGACATGGAGTTTGCCAAGAACATGTACGAGCTTCATAAGAGGGTGTCTCCCACCGAGGTCATCATCGGATGGTGAGTCACGTTGACGAACAGATTATACGTAGAAATAAACGATGAACTTTGACCCCATCGGCGTCCTCCGTCTCCGTCTCCAGGTACGCCACCGGCTTCGACATCACAGAACACTCGGTGCTGATCCACGAGTACTACAGCCGGGAGGCCTCCAACCCCATCCACCTGACCGCCGACACCGCCCTGCAGAGCGGCAAGATGAGCATCCGCGCCTACGTCAGGTCCATGCTCCTGTCTGTCTCCTGTCTGTCTCCTGATGGTCTCCTGTCTGTCTCCTGACAGTCTCCTGTCTGTCCTCCTGTCTGTCTCCTGTCTGTCTCCTGATGGTCTCCTGTCTGTCTTCTGACTGTCTCCTGTCTTTCTCCTGATGGTCTCCTGTCTGTCTCCTGTCTGTCTCCTGATGGTCTCCTGTCTGTCTCCTGACGGTCTCCTGTCTGTCTCCTGACGGTCTCCTGTCTGTCTCCTGACTGTCCTCCTGTCTGACTGTCTCCTGTCTGCCTTCTGACTGTCTCCTGTCTTTCTCCTGATGGTCTCCTGTCTGTCTCCTGTCTGTCTCCTGATGGTCTCCTGTCTGTCTCCTGTCTGTCCTCCTGTCTGACTGTCTCCTGTCTGTCTTCTTATGGTCTCCTGTCTGTCTGTCTTCTGATGGTCTCCTGTCTGTCTCCTGTCTGACAGTCTCCTGTCTGTCTTCTGATGGTCTCCTGTCTGTCTGTCTCCTGTCTGTCTCCTGTCTCTCTCCTGCCTGTCTGCTGTCTGTCTCCTGTCTGTCTCCTGTCTGTCCTCCTGTCTGTCTCCTGATGGTCTCCTGTCTGTCTCCTGACTGTCCTCCTGTCTGACTGTCTCCTGTCTGCCTTCTGACTGTCTCCTGTCTTTCTCCTGATGGTCTCCTGTCTGTCTCCTGTCTGTCTCCTGATGGTCTCCTGTCTGTCTCCTGTCTGTCCTCCTGTCTGACTGTCTCCTGTCTGTCTTCTGATGGTCTCCTGTCTGTCTGTCTCCTGTCTGTCTTCTGATGGTCTCCTGTCTGTCTCCTGTCTGACAGTCTCCTGTCTGTCTTCTGATGGTCTCCTGTCTGTCTCCTGTCTGACAGTCTCCTGTCTGTCTTCTGATGGTCTCCTGTCTGTCTGTCTCCTGTCTGTCTCCTGTCTGTCTCCTGCCTGTCTGCTGTCTGTCTCCTGCCTGTCTCCTGTCTGTCTCCTGTCTGTCCTCCTGTCTGTCTCCTGATGGTCTCCTGTCTGTCTCCTGACGGTCTCCTGTCTGTCTCCTGATGGTCTCCTGTCTGTCTCCTGACTGTCCTCCTGTCTGACTGTCTCCTGTCTGTCTTCTGATGGTCTCCTGTCTGTCTGTCTCCTGTCTGTCTTCTGATGGTCTCCTGTCTGTCTCCTGTCTGACAGTCTCCTGTCTGTCTTCTGATGGTCTCCTGTCTGTCTGTCTCCTGTCTGTCTTCTGATGGTCTCCTGTCTGTCTCCTGTCTGACAGTCTCCTGTCTGTCTTCTGATGGTCTCCTGTCTGTCTGTCTCCTGTCTGTCTCCTGTCTCTCTCCTGCCTGTCTGCTGTCTGTCTCCTGACGGTCTCCTGTGTGTCTGTCTCCTGACTGTCTTCTGCGTGTCCTCCTCAGTGCTCAGATGGGCGTCCCCGGCCGGACCGTAGGAGTGATGTTCACCCCTCTGAGTGTGAAGTACGTGTACTACGACACAGAGCGGATCGGCGGTAAGGACACCGATGACGAGAACCGTCCGCAGTCACAGGAACGCGTTTCGTCTCAGAGGACTAATCGTGTGCGTGTCGTGTCCCTCCGTGTGTCTCAGTGGACCTGCTGCAGAGGACACGCGTGACCCCCAGCCGCACCAAGGGGCTGACCTCCGACCTGTCCCAAGTGGCCGGCTCCGCAGCCCGGGTCCAGGACATGCTGGCCACCGTGCTGACTTACATCGAGGACGTGCTGGTGAGTGTTGTCCTCCGCCGTCTGTCTCCGGGAACACGGAGCTGTAACCAGGCCGAAGGTAACGATGTCCGTCCGTCTCAGTCCGGTAAGGTGACAGCGGACAACAGCGTCGGCCGCTTCCTGATGGACCTGGTCAACAAGGTGCCCACCATCTCCGCCGAGGACTTCGAGAACATGCTCAACTCCAACATCAACGTGAGTTCAGGACACCTTTCACCTTTCAGCTCGGCGCTCTGCAGGCTCCGCCCCTCTCGGTTCTCCTCCGTCATGTGAGGAAGGTGGAGCAGCTGACGTAGCGGTTAGGGATATAAAAATAGTTCTATGAGTATATGAGACTATCGTTCTTCCTTATTTCCTGTTTTCACTAGCGCCTGGTTGTAATGTGTTGCTCCCGTCAGAAGGTGGCGGTAATGCACCTGAAAGCTGTCTGCCAATTAACAACCAGAGAAGAACACGATGCTGCCGACTCGTCTGTGATGCTGGAACAGTTGTTCGGGACCTCTCCCACCTCCTACTGCTGTAATCTGAGTGTTGTTGTTGCTTGCAGGACCTGCTGATGGTGACCTACCTGTCCAACCTGACCCAGGCTCAGATCGCTCTGAACGAGAAGCTGGTTCTGCTCTGAGGCTTCAGTCTTCATATTTAAGTTTTCTATTTTTCCCCGGCTGAGATGAATAAAGGTGTTTAAACAGTCTGATGGTTGGTTTCCCTGCAGATCCTCACTGACGCATCATAATCATCCAGTTTTAAACACTCATCTCATCTCAGTGGCACTTTGGATTTTATGAACAGTTAATCAGGGGTTTGGTGTATAAAACAACGTTTTATCTGAAGGTTCAGTTTATTATAATAAAACTCAAAGAAGATGAGCAGTTATTAAAGTCATGATTGATGGTGAGTAACTTCCAGATGTCTGATGTAACGAGGACACATGAAGGTGGGAACAGCTGGTTTTAATAGAAGACCCTGATCGTTCTCTACAGAAAAATACATTCATCACTCAGGTGAGATGGGCGGCGCTGCCCGGCCTGAGATACGTGGATCTTAGAGCAAAGAGGGCATGAGCCGCTCACGGGTCGGACCACGAGTCCGGCTACAGTCTGAGGGAGGAAGCTGCTGCTGGGTCCGGAACTACTGCTGCTGGGTCCAGTACTGTTGCAGGGTCTGGTACTACCGGTGCTGGGTCCAGTACTGTTGGTGCTGGGTCCAGTACTGTTGCAGGGTCTGGTACTACTGGTGCTGGGTCTGGTACTGGTGCTGGGTCCGGTACTGTTGCAGGGTCTGGTACTACTGGTGCTGGGTCTGGTACTGCTGCTGGGTCCAGTACTGTTGCAGGGTCTGGTACTACCGGTGCTGGGTCTGGTACTACCGGTGCTGGGTCCGGTACTGTTGGTGCTGGGTCCGGTACTGTTGCAGGATCTGGTACTACTGGTGCTGGGTCTGGTACTGTTGCAGGGTCTGGTACTACCGGTGCTGGGTCCGGTACTGGTGCTGGGTCCGGTACTGTCCGTCACGGTTTGGGCTCTGACCCGGTGCCCCCCCCAGCCTCCCCCGGAGGGTGGAGCAGCTTCTCCACCGCTGCGTAGCTCTGCACCGCGCAGTCGTACACGGAGTCCCCGCCGGACCGGGCGATGGCCGCCGCCTGCTCCGGGTAGTAGAGGGCGGTGCTGGCGGCCACCAGGCCCGCCGGGTACAGGAGCCTCTTGATCCGGGAGCCTCTGGCCAGGAAGAGTCCCAACACCCCGGTGAGGCCGATGACTCCCGCCCGCGGGTAGAAGTCGTTCGGCGGGTTCTTCAGGTAGGTGTAGGAGTCCCGGCCGAACCGGACCGCACTCCGGATTCTGGGTTTGACCCGGTCGTAGGCGCCCTGACACCAAGCCGTGTACGGCTCCACGGTCCTCCTGACGGCGGCCACCTTCTCTTCCAGCTGACCCGCCTCGTGCTCCACATACCGGCTCTCCGGTCGCGGGCCGCCGTACAGGGACAGGTCGTCCCGGTTCACCGGGGCCGGGGCCTCGCTCTCCCCGTCACCGGCAGCGGCGACCACGGAGACCGGCCACAGACGCAGGGCTCCCGGCATGGCACCACCTGTCACCTTCAACATGATCCCTGCGGGCCACGCGGCGCTACGGTGTCCGAGGAGGGTCCGAATAAAGACGCCGCGCTCACAGGTCGGATTAACGTGTAGATGGAGGTTAAACAGCAGGTTCATGAAACCGGACCGGACCGGACCGAGCTGTTCAACTGGGTCAAAGAGTGAGATAATGCACTTTGTAATGAGGTGTGTGTGTATAATTACATGTATTACTACCATCTAACAGCGACAGAAAGTTTTCAGATTTAAATACAAAAATGATCAGATCTAATAGTTCTGCTCATTAATTATGAATTATAGGAAATGATTCAATGAGACCGATCATTCATAAATAAATAAATAACAGTCTGAATGAATCAACGACACAATGAGCCTCAAAGTAACTTTGAACTGACTCTTCATCACATTTATGTATTATTATGCATGTTATTTATTTATTATTAATTATCCAGATGACTTTCATTTAGACTTTGAACAGATTTATTTCATCTCCATTAGTTTAATTTTATGGTTATATACTTGTAAGCTTTAAAACAGGCTGCTCATGCACCCCGTTTAGTTTAGTCACTGTTCGACGTCACTGGTTACCATGGCAACCTGGAAGCCTGGCTGTCTCCAGGGAAACGGAGAGCGTCAACAGCCCAGAGGCCTGTTAGCAGCAGCAGTAGCGGCTAATTTTAGTGTTCAGGTCCTTCAGACCGGTTCTGATTTATTAAACGGGTCAGAAGTGGACCTGTAGTCCTCCGCATGGAGAATCTCGGAGTATCTTCCGTCCAGAACCTGCAGGCTCTGTCTGCCCTGCTGTCCCCGCAGCAGGAGGAGGAGGAGGAGGAGGAGGAGGAAGGCTGTACAGTGAGAGCTGCTCTGGTCCATCTGGATTTATCTGAGATAAATATATATAAATATAAATATAAAACATATGTAACATGTTCAATGATGTCATAAAAAACAGTCCTGACGTCACAAATATAGTATTTGTTGTTGTTTGTTGCTCTCAGTTATTAACCAATAGCAGGATGCACACAGGGTCACGTGACTCATTTCATTATTTTATTCTTTTTAAGTTTCTTGTTACATCTGATGCAGCCGGTCATTGAAAAAACAGGTTTAAAACTAGTTTGATTTTCCTACTTTTCATGTGACTGATCTGATTTTTAACAGGATGTGACAGCAGGTGGTCCGCTGGGTCCGGGACACATCGGTCCTCCAGCCAGGAGACACCAAGACGAAGGTACCGCTCATATGTCTGCAGCATCACGTCTCAAAGAACACACGGAGGTTACGTAAGTGTGTGTGTGTGTGTGTGTGTGTGTGTGTGTGTGTGTGTGTGTGTGTGTGTGTGTGTGTGTGTGTGTGTGTGTAGTGACGACTGCCTACGTGAAGAAGAACAGCAAGGACATCTGGAGTGAAGAGGAGGTGGTGGAGGGTTGCCAGTACGACAACCTGACCGACCCGCGCCCTCAACCTCAGTAAGACACATCAGAGGAGGCAGTAGGACTATTATTAATAGGAACTGTTATTAATAGGAACTATTATTAATATGACTATTATTAATAGGAAGTATTATTAATATTAACTATTATTAATAGGAACTATTATTAATAGGAAGTATTATTAATAGGAACTATTATTAACAGGAAGTATTATTAATAGGAACTATTATTAATAGGAACTATTATTAATAGGAAGTATTAATAGGAACTATTATGAATAGGAAGTATTATTAACAGGAACTATTATGAATAGGAAGTATTAGAAATAGGAACTATTATTAATAGGACTATTATTAATAGGACTATTATTAATAGGAAGTATTATTAATAGGAACTATTATTAATAGGAAGTATTAATAGGAACTATTATGAATAGGAAGTATTATTAACAGGAACTATTATGAATAGGAAGTATTAGAAATAGGAACTATTATTAATAGGACTATTATTAATAGGACTATTATTAATAGGACTATTATTAATAGGAAGTATTATTAATAGGAACTATTATTTATATTAATGTTAAGTATTAATGAGATGAAACTCTGAGGCAGAAGTCTCCTTGCTGAGATATAGTACATATATATATATATATATATATGTGTGTGTGTGTGTGTGTGTGTGTGTGTGTGTGTGTGTGTGTGTGTGTGTGTGTGTGTGTGTGTAGGTATGACCTGCTCTGGAAGCAGTCTGTAGGAACTGAAGACGTGTTTCTGGGTCTGAACAGGAAGAATTCGTCCTCCGTCTGCTGTGAAGCTGTTCTGGTAACTTTTTCCACACAAACTGAAACACAATATGTGATCAGAGACAGAAAGTCCTGCAGGATGTTCGAGTGTGTTTCCTCACAGAAGAAACATGAATTTCCTGTATTTTCTACATGTATGACACGTTTTCCACATGTTGCAACATATGACAACATGTGGAAAACGTTCACAGGACAATCGACATGAACTTCACACGTTACACCATGAAAATGTTTAAAAAAAAACACGTTTCACATGAACACAATCACATGTGGTCATATGATCTTTGGCACATGTGAAAGTCATGTGTTTTGCCTGTAAGGTTTATATTTATAAATATAACTAATATTATAATATAACTGGTGCCTTTCCAGTGAAGCCGTTAGAAAATGTCATGAAACAGTAAAAGATGAAGTTTGTTCTTTTTAAATGAGAGATGAAGGTGTTTTTGTCTCCTGATCTCAGGTGAGAATCCAACTCCCCGACACCGAAGCAGCAGACGTGCTGCTGGATGTGAAGGAAACCTTTCTGGATCTACGGACGCCCAAATAGTAAGAGATGCTTTGAAAGGGTTTCTCTTCCATTTCTGATCCGCTCCCGACCGAGCGGCGCCGGTTCAGACCAGCTGATCTTCTCCCCGACGTCATCTTCCTCCGTCACATCCAGCTTCTCTCCTGCTCTGTTTAACCTGTCGCTCCTCCTCCCGACAGCAAACTGGGCCTCCATCTCCCCGACCCGGTCCACAGCCAGGAGGGCACGGCCCGGTTCTTCAGAGAGAGAGAGGAGCTGGAGGTGACGCTGCTCCTGAAGCGGCCGATGGACTTCCTCAACGTGCAGTGAGAGAGGAGGACAGGAAGGAGGAGACACCAGATGATACACATCATTAGAAACATGAAGCAGGATCAGCCTGAATAAACTGGTTCTGTGTGATGTCATGATTCTGATTCTAGAGTATTAAAGGGTTTATTTCTAAAACATGCTGACGTCTTGTTTCACTGCTTTATCTCTGGATGATCACCTGATGAGCCCGTGAGGAGGTCACGACCTCGAGCCGTGAGGAGGTCGCGACCTCGGACGAGCCGTGAGGAGGTCACGACCTCGGACGAGCCGTGAGGAGGTCACGACCTCAGATGACCTGTACACATAGACTCACTCAGGAATATCCACCAACAGCATAAACAAGCTGCAGCTCAAACTGGGAGCCGAGGAGGTGATTCATCGTTTATTACAGAGGAGCTCTGATTATTTTCATAGTCTATACAGAATCAATATCGTCTGCTGAACGGGTTGGTTTTTTATTTTAGAAAACAGAAGTTCTAGCTTCAGCCTTATAAACTACCAACGATCGGAGCAATCGATATCAATGATTGATTGATTCTCAGGTCACTTTGTAGGAACTTTTTAAAGTTTTAGATTCTTCTTCTGTCATTGGAGGTATAAACAAGTAATGCAGATGTATTTATTGTAAATATTTATTCTCTTATCTCTTCATGTTAGAGGACTGAAAATATTCCAAATCACTTGTCATGAGGTGTTTTATCTTTGTTCCCTGTTTGTCTCCATCTTTTGATCTTTCCTTCTTGTTTTATTTGTATGATTTCTGCCTGTTAATAAGCACTTTGTTTTGTATTAATAAAGTGTGTCAATAATCTACTATATAAAAGTAGTTCGTTACTCTCAACTCTTTTATTTGTATTTATTTATTATGAGTGGAGCGTCCGAGGTCGCGGTGGCGGCACACACCCGGGCGTCGCTACCGCTGCCGCTGCCGCTGCCGCTACCGCTGCCGCTGCCGCTACCGCTGCCGCGGCGTGATCACGTGACGCTGCGTTTCCGACACAACAATACAACACCGCGTCGCCCCGCAGTCTCGCTCCCGCTCTCCACGCCTCGCTGTCGGTATGGCGGACGGCGAGAGGTCCCCGTTGCTATCAGATCTGGGAGATGGTGCTCTGGGCAGCGGTAACGGAGGGGTGTCTCCCGGTGCAGCGCCCTACGGCGTGCCCACGAAACCGCAGAGTGAGTTCCCCGGTGCCGCTCCTCCGGTAGCCGTGCTTACAGCGAGCTGCTAGCTCGGCTGTGACCGTGTTTGTGCAGGATGTGGTGAACCCTAACAGGGTGTTTATTTATGGACGAAATCTGTTTCATCATCATGAAAATATGTTTTATTACAATAATGACACGAAGCGGGCAGAAGCGGCGTGCTAACTGGCTAACCTAGCAACCGTAGTGTTAGCATGGGAGCTAGCTGTACATAGCACCGGCAAACCACCCGCAGAGCTTCCGGTGTGCAACCCTTGTAATGTTATTGATAAATTATGTTTTATTTCCGGTTCCTAAAACAATTTGTTGCCTGTATTTCAGCGGTTCAACGGCGCCAATTAAACTCGGCTCGATAACGGTACCGCTTAGCTGGCTAGCATCCGAGGAACACCTGATTTGATTGACGTACAAGACAGCCATTAGGGCGGGAGCTGAGGCAGAGCTGCGACCAATGAGCGTGCAGACAGGAGGTGTCTAATGAAAGAAAGGCGTGAGATGGGGCTGTGACAGGTGACGGGGTTCTGCTCTGAAACTCAGGTGGAGCTGCAGGTAAACAGGTGGAAACGAGTGTGTCTCTGATTCCTCTCTCTCTAACTGAACTCTGAACTCTGATTGGTTGAAATCGACCCGCTCACCATTTTTCCTCTAAAGCTCCTTCAGTTGAACTCCAGACCAGATCTTGTTAAGCTGTTCATCGTCATGGCAACGGGGAGGTTGTGTTTGTCTGTGCAGACCTTTGTGTCTCTCCAACAACCCTGTGTGTGTGTGTGTGTGTGTGTGTGTGTGTGTGTGTTTGGAAAGCTCAGGCTTTCCCCCGTTCCCCAGCCCAACCCAGCCCTCAGTGCTCCACGGGGAGGACCCCCCCCCCCTACTCCCCTCTCACCTCCCCGGAGAGCGGCAGCGCCCCGGTGATCAGCTGCAGGGTGTGTCAGAGCCTGATCTCCGTGGAGGGGAAGATCCACCAGCACGTGGTGAAGTGTGGCGTTTGTAATGAAGCAACGGTACGTTAACACCCAGTCTGCTGATGTTAAAGGGATGTTACGCACACACACACACACATAAACATACACAAACACACACAGACTCCTGTTAAAGGTTTCTTCCACACAAACACCCAGAGTCCTCCGGGTGTTGTCTCACCTCCGGGTGTTGTCTCACCTCCGGGTGTTGTCTCACCTCCGGGTGTTGTCTCACCTCCGGGTGTTGTCTCACCTCCGGGTGTTGTCTCACCTCCGGGTGTTGTCTCACCTCCGGGTGTTGTCTCACCTTCAGGTGTTCACACGTCTCACTCCTCCACAGGTGCATGCAGGTGAATGCAATTCAACTTTTTGTGCTCGGAGCATCAAAAATAGAACAACATCTTTTTCTGCATCTGAATCCTCCGTTTGGATGTTTCCAGAGTTTGTAGTGACGTCACAAAGAGTCCCGATAATCCTCTCAGAAGATGTTGTATCGTATTCAAGCTCCATCAAACGCCTGAAACAGGAAACTCCTCCCATCACTGCTCAGCAGGAAATCTCTTTAATCTCATAGTATGAAAACAAAAAGTGCTTTTGTTCACTTGTACTTTGTCCCATTTGTTTTAATCCAAAATTTGTGTGATAAATGATTAATCTGATCGGTTTAATCTGACGAGTGCAGCAAACAATCCTGTAAAGATGCTATCGATTCTCTTCATGAGCGTACAAATATTTAACACTCTTATATTAAAAAAAATGATTATTGTGATTATATTCCAACGTAACTGTGAGTTGGTGTAAACAGAAGTACACAGACAGAAACCAGCTGAAAACACTACAGGTTGGTCTCCTTTAGCTGATGATGTCATCAGGTGACACAATCACTTTCAGTTTATATGATTTCCTGGTGAGACGCTCAGCTCCACCTTTAATGACCCAGTTTAAATTAGATAAAGATCCTAAATGACGTTAAAACTCCCTCCAGTGTAATATTCTGATAATACAAGTTACCATCTAAATAAAACATGTCATCTAAATGTGTTCATATTGTGGAGCAATTCACTCTCAGAATATACAACTTTATGTTAGTGCGATCTCCGTTTCCATGGCAACACATGTGGTACGACTAAGAACTGGAAAACAATCCGTAGACTCTTATGTAACGTACGCAATGTTTCCTACTCCAGGAAGTAGTCGGACCCTTAGCAACCACCTAGCAACAGAGAGGATTTCTAGTCTCCAACTGAATAAATACAGAACATAGAAACACTAAACTGATCAGCTAGCTCAGTCTGGTTGGAACAAAGATATCCGATGAACAAAGATATCCGATGAACAAAGATATCCGATGAACAAAGATATCTGGTGAACAAAGATATCTGATGAACAAAGATATCTGATGAACAAAGATATCCATGTTCTCATGTGTTTTTAACATTTTAGCTCCGTGTCATGTGTTCAAACCAAACCGGTCCAGCTAGCCTCCTCTAGGACTGTAAGTGCGTGACTATCCGTGGTGTTACGGTACGGGTGCTCGGAGCGACCAAAAAGGACCAAAAGAGACCCGACTTCACCAAATGGGTCATTTAATAGAACTAGAACAAGTAGAAACTACATTATATTACATATTATATGAAATTCTATTCTACTTCTATTTTCCCATTAAGGAGGAGGAGTGATATTTCTAGTGATGAGCAGGATGTGATGTCATGATGATTTGTTCATAATGTTCAGTTGACCAATCAGATCTCTGCATCAGTCGCTGTGCAGATGGGACATAAATATGAAATGTGTCCAGACGTACCAGCAGGCGACACATCGATCTCCAGATGGAGGCGACATATGCAGATGTAGAGAAATATGTCGGAGGTGTGAACATATGCACCGTCAGCCTCCTCCTGATCCAACTGACAGCACTCCTGCAGGTGGAGGACGGTCCTACATCCAGTCCACCTGTCAGAGGGACGAGGACAGAATGTCTCACGGGAACATTAAACATGTGGGACGGACAGGGTCGTTATTGGTCCTAATTAGACTCATGAATGATGACTGATAAATAAACAGACTGATGTTTGTAATAAGAGACTGATGAATGCTGGGAGGCAGTAATTTAGTCCAGCTCAGCTTTCATTTTCTGCCTAGTGGGATGAAAATCAGTAAAAATTATTACTTCACTGCCACAAACAGTCTTCATCACAGTTAATGCGTGTAATCAGGAGGAGGAATGATGATGAATGGAGCCGCTCCACTTATTAACTCGTAAACAGACATTTATACCGAGAGGGAGGTTTGTTTCCTCGAACTGCATTTTATTCTGTTTTAAATGACAAGATTTAGTTGGATGAGAAACAGAAAGACTGTTGAGACAAACTGCAGCCTCGAAACCAGCACACAGCTCAGAGTGGAACATCCATCCAATAATACTGAGGGTTTAATGCACCGTATCATTAGAACAAATATTAACACCAACACTGTTAACAACTTAAAGTGAGTGAAAATAGACAATCTACTGCATAATGTTAATATCATCACTCAGTCAGATATCGACGTCTGTAGATGGAGCATAATAACAATAAACTTTATTCTGCTCAAAGTGCTTTACAGCAAGAAAATGACATAAAAACAGATATTAAAGAATATTAGAGAATATAGTAAAGAAATGAAATGCATAAGAACAGATAAAATTAATGCAAATAGAGTTAAAATATCAAATAAAGCTATAAAATAAATAGATGGGACGAGATGATCGTGTTCACGGTGTTTTATTAGAATATAATTTCCCAAACAGACGTGATGCAGCTCAGTTCTGTTCTCTTTCATTTTATCCTCCAGATGTTTCTGATATATTTCCTGACATCTGTGTGATCTGTAGTTCTGCAGACGACCTTTAACTCTCTTATTACCATGACAACGTGTGTATAATGAGCTGTTTACTGTAATTCTGTCGTTGGAGCTGTTGAGGACGATAAATCCCGTCCGGCTTCTTGAACCTGTGATTCTCCGTAGGAACACGTCGTCCATCCATCAGGAGTAGTCGGCCTGTTATCTGCTGCTCTGTGATCTTATCTGGGCCGTGTGTTCCTGTCTCCTCTCTGCAGCCCATTAAAAACGCCCCGGCAGGGAAGAAGTACGTCCGCTGCCCCTGCAACTGTCTGCTCATCTGTAAAGTCACCTCTCAGAGGATCGCCTGTCCCCGACCGTACTGGTGAGCAGCGCCTCCTGCGTGTCTGTGAGTGAGTGTGCACCTCCTCTGAAAGGAGGGCAGGTGCAGAGGGAGCAGCGGTCCTTCGCAGCACCGGTGCACGAGGAAACAACAGCCTCATTAGAGGAGCCTCATCAGGGCTCTCACCTCCACCTGTCATCGCCGTTCTCGGAGTGTGGGCGGCGGACCGAGTCTCAAGGAATACGACGACTTTCACCTCACAGCCGCCATCTGCTTTTCATTTTACACCAGATTTCTGCAGAAGAGCTGCCGAACAAAAGCACCAAGAAAATCCCTCCATGTAGGTTCAGAGGGCAGAAAGAGCCTGATCAGGATTCAGACACACTTTATCATGTCACCTGTGGACAGAAAAAGTTCAAACACTTAGAAAAAGAAAAGTTTCAGCTGCCTTCAGTGGAAATTAGCTGAACAAAAACACTTTTTATAGTCTGGGATTTCCAGAGTTAAAAATGTCAGTGAGTGGATGTGCTCGGCTTTGGCAGCTCATCTGAACATCATGCTGCTGCAGCGTAATTGGTGGGAGAGATAAGATTCTTTGTTTATGCCCGAGGCAGCAAATGTGCAGGAGCAACATTTTTAGCCATCTCTCTTTTTATTTTTTATTTTTAAATCACGCTGCCGTGTAAATGTGTATGAATTTAAACCGAACATCCGAAAAATCTGTTGTCATAAAGATCTGACAGCCGTAATTCATCTGTCATCTTAAATGCAGATCAGGACGGGAGGCTCGCGTCTCTAAACGTCTCTCAGCCTGAATGCAGCTGAAGGATGGAAATATTTCACCCGTTTAAACCTCATTAAAGATGAAGCGAGGAGGAATCTGGTGTCCAGATGGATCTGATTTAACTTTCTGTTTCTTTAAGATCTGTTAGTTTGCAGCCGTTATTGATTGTTGTGGAGAGTTTCTCTGTTTTGCGTCGGACCCAGACGTGCTGACAGATCCGGACTCTCCGTGCCGCCGTCCGATCAGCGACCGGAGCACTTTAATGAGCGCTCGCTGCTTCAGCTCTGTTAGCTCCCTCTTCCACTGCCCATCCTCACTGTGTCTGTCTCCTTCCAGTAAGAGGATAATAAATCTGGGTCCGGTCCATCCCGGTCCGGCCAGTCCCGACCCCCAGCCAGCCGGAGCCCGCGTCTCCTGTGGACACTGCAGCAACACCTTCCTGGTACCAACCTCCTGTTTAATCAACAATCAATCAGAGTCCCAGTTAAAGGAACAGTTCAACGTCATTTCCTGGTTGGATTTCAGGAGAGAGATGTTTCACACTCAGACTGAAATGTACCAGCAGCTGATTGGAGAACATGTTTCATCAACCTTCATTCAGCCTTAAATAGAAGAAACTTGTCTGCTGGTACAGAACCTCCTGTAGAACCTCATTTACACAGATATCAGAAATAACAGATTATTCTTTAACCCTCCACACAAAAAGTAAAATTTATTTTTCAAAATGTTCAACTGTTCCTTTAAAAATCCTCTAAAATCGTTCAAAGGTTTTTGTGCAAGGATCCGTTCGGAGTCAAAAGGAACTCTGAACTTATTGATCCACTTTAAAACTACATGTCACATAGAGGGGAGGGGAGGGGAGGGAGGAATCACCAGTGTGCTAGAAAGGAGGTGGAGGAGAATCTCTGAATGTAATCCTCTAATTTACAGTGTTAATTCCAGTGAATGTGATAAATTGTTAAACCCCCCCCCCCCCCCATCCCTCTGGTTCCAGTGGACAGAGTTCACCGACCGGACGCTGGCCAGGTGCCCACACTGCAGGAAAGTGTAAGTTCACCTCTCTTTACTTTCACACTTTGTTTTTATGTCATTTATCAGAAACTCTTCCTCAGAAAACAGATAGGTTCGTTGGTTAACACTTTTAATTCCTGCCAGGTACGGGTCCGATCCAAACAGAACCAGAACCTGGACTGAGTCGTACAGAAAATAACATGCTTTTATATATTTAAATATCACTTAGTATAAATAGTCCAGTTTCATGTTGTCACCCTGTTTTCTGTCTGCAGCTCCTCCATTGGTCAGAGGTATCCCCGGAGGCGGAGCTTGTGGTGTTTTCTACTCTGCTTGCTATTCAGCGTTTCTACCGCCGGCCTGATGGTGAGTTGACGCACGTGTGAAGTGACAGGAAGCTGTTGTTCAGGATTTAAAAAGAGATTATAAACGGGAACCTTCTCATACAACCTTTTTAATTTCTAATTATAATTTATTTTAAAATAACCTCCCAGTCACTGATATAACAGGAGGCAGGAAGAAGTGTGATCTCAGTTTCTCAGTTGAAAAGGGTGTTTACCTCAGGCAGCTGTCAGTCAGTGAGATACAGCTCAGGAAATAACCTGGGGGGTGGGGGGGGGGTGTACTTTCTGTATCTACAGTTACACATGTTTTCTAGATGCCTACTGCAGTGCAACTCTTTTAATTTGAAAAGTCAGGTGTAACTTTAATCTCTCACTCTTTATAGCTCCGCCCCCTCTGTTACGTACCAGCTGAAAGTATTGTATTTATGTTATTGACCTAATTTGTGAGCAGCCGTTTGTTTCCAGCTCAGTGTCCAGAGTCTCTGCTGCGTTTCTGTCCTCTCATCTCTGTCTCACTGTGGGCGGAGCTCCACCTCTTGAAGCAGGAAGTGACCAGATTTGGACGAGCTGGGGGAGGAGCCAGCGGGGGATCTGACCGATCTGATTGGAAACCTGACGATACTACGTCCCGCCCAACAATAGCTGTAACCTGACTGCACCACAGGCCTGTCAATCAAACAGACACGCCCCCAAAAACAGGTCTTCTTGAATCTTCTTTTCTAATGAATGAGGGATTATTTTCAGATGGACCTCCAGAAAACTAATAAGAAGGAGTGACTTTAGCTAACAACACCGAGATAACTGATGGACACATTTTATTCACTTTGGATTTGATGAGAGAAGTTGAATGGGAGTCTATGGAGCCGGAGGCTTTTTGGAGCCGACCTCTAGTGGCACTCGCTGGTATTGCAGCTGAAGACACTTCTGGATCAGAACCATTTTACAGACCTGAAGCTACGAACTCTTTTAGAAACTGTGGTGAGACTGAAGTGATGTTGCCCCCTTTAATATTCAGAGGAGATCAGTGGTCGTTCTGCTCCGTGACCAGCAGAGGGTGCCAGACGAGCAGCTAACGGTGTAAATGAGAGGAGGGCGGAGAGGAAAGACATTTAATATGCTCCACTGACAGCATGGCATTATGCTGCTGTAGTGGTAAAAATGTCACAACATGGACTCAGGTTGTGTTTTATTAAAAAGCATCTTTAATATATGAGCGGTGCAGTTTCGACAATTAAACCTTCGGAGGTTTTAAGAGCAAGACGCCGACGCAGCTACCTGATCAAAGCAGTGAATTATAAATAGGAGAGCAGGAAAGAGCAGTGGTGAAGATTAATCCCCATAACAGCCTCAACATCTGCAACACGAGAGAGTTCAGACCGCTGAGAGCAGTCACATGACATGACGCTGACATGATGCTGCTTCATCTGAACATACAATGCCTATAAAAAGTATTCACCCCCCTCGGATGTTTCACCCTTTTGTTGCTTTTATACATGAGATCATGGTCAATATAATTTGGCTTTTTTGACAAGAATTTGCAAAAAAAAAAGCTTCTTTCATGTCAAAGTGAAAACTAATGCCAATTAATTAAAAATATATAG
>NW_027185240.1:175000-180000 GCF_022577435.1 Embiotoca jacksoni | reverse complement strand
TCTGAGATCTGATCTGAGATCTGACCTGAGATCTGATCTGAGATCTGAGATCTGACCTGAGATCTGAGATCTGATCTGAGATCTGATCTGAGATCTGACCTGAGATCTGAGATCTGATCTGAGATCTGATCTGAGATCTGATCTGAGGAGAAAGCTTATATAGTAATAATAGAGTCTTCTATGTTCACCAAGCGTTAACGTGTCCGGTTAACGTGTCCAGTTAACGTGTCCCGGTTTTATGTGTCCGGTTAACGTATCGTTGAGGACGGAGGCTGCTGAGGCACACGAGGTCAATGACACACACTACACACTACACCCCCCCCCCCTCCCCCATGACCCGTCTTTGGTTCTGAATGTGGAAACGCTTTCTTATGATTTCTGTGTTGGTGTTTTTATGTAAATATTTTTCTCGTTGATGTACTAAATGAATTGTGTTGCCCTCGGAGCTCGAACACTACTGCTGCACACACACGCACACACACACACACGCACACACACACACACGCACACACACACGCACACACACACGCACACACACACGCACACACACACACACACACACACACACACACACACACACACACACACACACACACACACACACACACACACACACACACACACACACACACACACACACACACACACCCAGCACCTTATCCAGTGGAGAAGCCTGTGCAGAGGACGGTGGACTGAATGAGGTCGAAGACACTTTGAACGGATGTTTCATGTTATTTATTGTTCACACTGCAAAACAGGATCGCTTCAACATTTCACTCTTATTTATTGTGAAAGGATCTGTCACGAAGTGACATCACTTCCTTTAAGGCGGGGCATTTGTTTTTATTTTCCTTTAATACAACCCTCTGCCAGTTGGACATGTGCATTAATTTTAATGACCAAGTTAGAAACAAGTGAAATAAAAGAGGACGGACGTTCAGGGGACACGACTTGTTAAATGACTCGTTTGAAGACTCGTTTAAAGACTCGTTTAATGGTTCGTTTAATGGCTTGTTTTAAGGACTTGTTTAATGACTTGTTTTAAGGACTTGTTTAATGACTTGTTTTAAGGACTTGTTTAATGACTTGTTTTAAGGACTTGTTTAAGGGGACCTCTTTGCAGTGACGGTGTTTTTCTCCACGACAGCAGAAGAAATGAATCATGTCCCCGTTAATCAGAGAACCTGTTGAAACTCTTCAGAGTTTGTTTACACTCAAATAAAGACATGATGATGTAAAACAGCCGAGTCAGCAGTGATTCTTATGGACCGACCTCTTCATCTTTTACCTTATTTATCTGTAAAAATACATTGAAAGGATTTGAACTATTTCGACATTTCAAACGAAATAATCACACACCATATATTTCTGACAGTTCGCTCAATTTAATAGTTATCTTTGAGCTGAATATTTCAGCTGTTTATTGAATTTAACTTCCTTTATTTACATGTCAGTCATTTATTCTTAAATATTTAAACTGTTCCAACTCTGTCTGACCCCCAGATATCTCCAACAAATAGGTGCAACTAAATCCTCCACCATCTCCAGTGAAAGGAGGAAAGAGTTGAATGTTTGCTGCTCTGCTCTGGTTTAATTATTTCTGCTTTAGACGCAACAAAAGCATCTGAAATTATACTTTATATTCAATCAAACTCTAATTTGTGTTTGTTTCTTTTTTGATTGGTTGAGCTTCATCACAGCCTGCAGACAGCCTGCAGCTACCTGGCAGAAGTACACCTGCCCAGAGCTCCTCAGGTGAACTCGGACAGAAGCTTCAGTTTAATGTCGGCGATGAAAGCTGAGATTAAAGCTGTCCTCCTTCATTTAGGAAAAACTCCACTTTAAAAGGAGGTAAATTAAACCTCTGCTGAAGGAGTTCAGTTTCAGAATTTAAGTGAAAAAAAAAGACAAATTTGTTTTTATCTTGTTTATTTTTTATTTTCAAAGCTCTTGTATATTTTTTTTACTTCCATTAAAAAGCTGGAGAGCAGCTCCGTCCTTCTCCCCCCGCGCGGCGCCTGTCGGCCTCCAGTTTCATGCGGATATATTTTTTGCCTGGACACAAAGAGATGGGGGGATTAAGGACATCGAGAAACCTTTCAGAAACCGCAGCTCCCCGGAGAGCTGCAGGGAGATCAGCAGCATCATCACCTCCACAAGCGAACTTCCTCCCTGCAGCCTCAGGCCGCTTCATTCAGCTTATTCACTTCACTTTTCATTGAAATGATGCGTCGCCTCCGCGGGGAGCGTTTCAGTCTCCGCTCTGCTTCTCCCTCCTGAGACACTTCAGTGACACTCCAGCTGACGTGGGACTCAAAGCGGTGAGAGGAAGTCTCACGCGGGCTCAATCCTTGTCTTCTTATTTGGATTATGAGGATCCGTTTGTACGGCAGCCAACACATCAACTGAAGCACTTCGCTGTTTGTCACATCCAGAGAGCAGAAACGGCTCCTTTCAAATGACAATTAGTCTCCAAACAGCGAGACGCAGCAGGACAATGAATGCTGGATTTCCAGTGTTATAATGGTTTTTGCTTCATGTGACAGAGCTGCTTTTATTTTGGAGGCAGTTTGTGATTTTTAAGCCAAAACTCAGACTAAATTTGGTCTGAAGCCCAATAAACAGAATCTGTGTCCAAATATCGGGCTGGGCGCCACATTTCATCCTGAAAAAACTGCATTTATATCCAACAACTCAGATGTAGAAGTTCAAACAGTCAAATCACACTGAACCATTACAGTAAACTGCTTTAAAAATGTCAGTAAAGAGCAAGAAGTTCTCAGATTTACTTCAATTTATCTGAACTAAGATGACAAGTGGAGCCGCCGGGTTGGAAGATCAAACTGTGAAACTGAAACTCTGCTCGCATCTTCATCAGCCTGCAAACTGCACCGCTGAAACGGAATGAAACCATCTCACATCACCGCAAAACTCAGGTCCACCCATAAACCCTCAAACCCATAAACCCATCAAACCCATAAACCCTCAAACCCATAAACCATCAAACCCATCAAACCCATAAACCCTCAAACCCATCAAACCCATAAACCATCAAACCCATAAACCCTCAAACCCATAAACCATCAAACCCATAAACCCTCAAACCCATAAACCATCAAACCCATAAACTCTCAAACCCATCAAACCCATAAACCCTCAAACCCATAAACCCTCAAACCCATAAACCATCAAACCCATAAACCCTCAAACCCATAAACCCTCAAACCCATTAAACCCTCAAACCCACAAACCATCAAACCCATAAACCATCAAACCCATAAACCCTCAAACCCATAAACCCTCAAACCCATAAACCATCAAACCCATAAACTCTCAAACCCATCAAACCCATAAACCCTCAAACCCATAAACCATCAAACCCATAAACCATCAAACCCATAAACCCATCAAACCCATAAACCCTCAAACCCATCAAACCCATAAACCATCAAACCCATAAACCCTCAAACCCACAAACCCTCAAACCCATAAACCCTCAAACCCACAAACCCTCAAACCCATAAACCCTCAAACCCGTAAACCATCAAACCCATAAACCCATCAAACCCATAAACCCATCAAACCCATAAACCCTCAAACCCATCAAACCCATAAACCCTCAAACCCATAAACCATCAAACCCATAAACCCTCAAACCCATAAACCATCAAACCCGTAAATCCTCAAACCCATTAAACCCATCAAACCCATAAACCCTCAAACCCATCAAACCCATAAACCATCAAACCCATAAACCCTCAAACCCATTAAACCCTCAAACCCATCAAACCCGTAAACCCTCAAACCCATAAACCATCAAACCCATAAACCCTCAAACCCATAAACCCTCAAACCCATTAAACCCTCAAACCCATCAAACCCGTAAACCCTCAAACCCATTAAATCCATCAAACCCATAAGCCCTCAAACCCATCAAACCCATAAACCATCAAACCCATAAACCCTCAAACCCATTAAACCCTCAAACCCATCAAATCCATAAACCCTCAAACCCATTAAACCCTCAAACCCATCAAACCCATAAACCCTCAAACCCATAAACCATCAAACCCATAAACCCTCAAACCCATAAACCATCAAACCCATAAACCCATCAAACCCATAAACCCATCAAACCCATAAACCCTCAAACCCATCAAACCCATAAACCCATCAAACCCATAAACCCTCAAACCCATAAACCCTCAAACCCATTAAACCCTCAAACCCATCAAACCCATAAACCCATCAAACCCGTAAACCATCAAACCCATAAACCCTCAAACCCATCAAACCCATAAACCATCAAACCCATAAACCCTCAAACCCATAAACCCTCAAACCCATTAAACCCTCAAACCCATCAAACCCGTAAACCCTCAAACCCATTAAACCCATCAAACCCATAAACCCTCAAACCCATAAACCCATAAACCCTCAAACCCATAAACCATCAAACCCATAAACCCTCAAACCCTCAAACCCATAAACCCTCAAACCCATAAACCCATCAAACCCATAAACCCTCAAACCCATAAACCATCAAACCCATCAAACCCATAAACCCTCAAACCCATCAAACCCATAAACCATCAAACCCATAAACCCTCAAACCCATAAACCATCAAACCCATAAACCCTCAAACCCATAAACCATCAAACCCATAAACTCTCAAACCCATCAAACCCATAAACCCTCAAACCCATAAACCCTCAAACCCATAAACCATCAAACCCATAAACCCTCAAACCCATAAACCCTCAAACCCATTAAACCCTCAAACCCACAAACCATCAAACCCATAAACCATCAAACCCATAAACCCTCAAACCCATAAACCCTCAAACCCATAAACCATCAAACCCATAAACTCTCAAACCCATCAAACCCATAAACCCTCAAACCCATAAACCATCAAACCCATAAACCATCAAACCCATAAACCCATCAAACCCATAAACCCTCAAACCCATCAAACCCATAAACCATCAAACCCATA
>NW_027185240.1:135000-162500 GCF_022577435.1 Embiotoca jacksoni | reverse complement strand
GTCCTTCAGTCCTCAGATGAACTGATCATCAGACGACGCTGCAGCTCCGATCACGGTAACACTGATTTATTATTATTATTATTATTATTATTATTATTATTATTATTATTATTATTATTAAAGCCAGTCAGGAGCCTTTACTGAAGCTGCTTTGTGTTACCAAGGCGACCGTACGGGACAGACGAGGTTCTTTCATGGTTTCTGCTCGGTGTAAATCTGAGACTCTGATGTGTTTCTGTTGTCATTAGTTTGTAATTTTGCTGCTGATGTCGAGACTCTGTGACCGTGTGTTTGGTTCTGATCCGGTCCGGCAGCGAGGTCCTGACATCCTGTGACCGCGTGTTTGGTTCTGATCCGGTCCGGCAGCGAGGTCCTGACATCCTGTGACCGTGTGTTTGGTTCTGATCCGGTCCGGCAGCGAGGTCCTGACATCCTGTGACCGTGTGTTTGGTTCTGATCCGGTCCGGCAGCGAGGTCCTGACATCCTGTGACCGTGTGTTTGGTTCTGATCCGGCCCGGCAGCGAGGTCCTGACATCCTGTGACCGCGTGTTTGGTTCTGATCCGGCCCGGCAGCGAGGTCCTGACGTCCTGTGACCCTCAGGGATCCCTGAGAGGAAATAAAATGAGAGCTTTTCTTTTCTGTATGTTGTTGCTGGGAGATAAGAAGATATTACAGCGTGTTTGCTGGGAGATAAGAAGATATTACAGCGTGTGGAGGAGAAGATATGTGTGTGTGTGTGTGTGTGTGTGTGTGTGTGTGTGTGTGTGTGTGTGTGTGTGTGTGTGTGTGTGTGTGTGTGCGTGTGTGTGTGTGTGTGTGTGTGCGTGTGTGTGTGTGTGTGTGTGTGTGTGTGTGTGTGTGTGTGTGGGCGGCGGCGGGGGGGGGTGTTGAAGTGCTTCTTGAAGAAGATGAGTTTTCAGGGAAGATGGCAGGTGACTGCCGGGTAAGGTCACCGTGTCTGAGTGTGTGTTTATTGGAGGAAAGTCGTGAACTCACTCCGTCTGTCTGCAAGGGAGCGATGATGTCACACTTTAAGTGATGATGTCACACTTTAAGTGATGATGTCACATTTCAAAGGTGGCAAAATAATACTGTTGACTGTGTTTTTTGGTTGTTTGTATATAATATATATAGATATATACTGTACTATATACACTGTATATACTGTATATACTGTGCATTTTATATTTTATATTTATATTTTATAATTTTACTGCTATTTTATTGCTTTTCTATTGTTCTATTATTATCTTATTGCTTCTGTATGCTGTTGTAGTGAAAAAAATGTCCCCTTGGGGATTAATAAAGTAAATACCTAACCTAACCTAACCTAACCTAACCTAACCCAACCTAACCTAACCTAACCTAACCTAACCTAACCCAACCTAACCTAACCTAACCTAACCTAACCTAACCCAACCTAACCTAACCCAACCTAACCTAACCTAACCTAACCTAACCTAACCTAACTGTCACTCAGAGAACAAACACAGATACAGATATAAAAAGATGTTATTAACATCGTGGTCATGTGACGCTTCGGTCTGTGTGAAGAGGATTTAGCACCTCATCATGCAGAAGAATTCAGATTCATCTCAAGCAGCTTCTTCCTGCGGTTTTCTTGCGTCTCAGTGATGAGGATGAAGATGATGAAGATGATGATGATGATGATGATGACAGTGAAGAAGATGCTCAACAGTTTCACATGTGCTTGTGTGTTTTGTGTCAGATGCAGTGCAGCTGCAGCTCCTCAGTCGGACACGTCTCAGCACCTTACTGGAGCCCAAGTAAGACGGGTGTGTGTGTGTGTGTGTGTGTGTGTGTGTGTGTGTGTGTGTAACTAAAATGTAAACAAACTCATGGTTCAGTGTAACACTCTGCCCCCCCCCAGCAGTGCTGTTTCCTGATTGGGCCTACAAACCAGCCTGGTCACCCGGGTCCAGGCAGGTCCAGCTGTGGCACTTCCTGCTGGAGCTGCTGGGCCGCGGCGAGGGCGGAGCCATCGGCTGGGGGGGGGAGTGGGGCGAGTTCATCATCAGGGACCCCGAGAGACTGGCGAGGCTGTGGGGGGAGAGGAAGGGCAAACCACACATGAACTACGACAAGCTGAGCCGGGCGCTCAGGTGAGAAAGACACTCACCTGTCAGCTCCATCCATCATCCATCATCCATCCATCATCCATCCATCATCCATCATCCATCCATCATTCATCATCCATCATCCATCCATCATTCATCATCCATCATCCATCCATCATCCATCATCCATCCATCATCCATCATTCATCATCCTTCATCCATCCTTCATCATTCCATCATCCTGAATCGCTGCCATCATCCATCATCATGCCATCATCCAGCATCCATGCCATCATCCATCATCAGCCATCATCCAGGCATCCATGCATCATCCATCATGCCATCGATGCATCATCATCACATGCATCCGATCCGATCATCCATCATGCCATGCCATCATGCCATCCTTCATCATGCCTTCATGCCATCATCATGCCATGCATCCATCATCATCATGCCATCATCATCATCATCTCATCCATCATCATGCCATGCATGCATCGATCATGCCATCATCCATCCATCATCCATCATCCATCATGCATGCATCATCATGCCATGCATCCATCATCCATCATCATCATCCATCATCCAGCATCCATCATCGATCATCCATCATCCATGCATCCATCATCATGCCATCATCCATCATCCATCATCATGCATGCCATCGATGCCATCATGCCATGCTATCATCCATCATCATGCCATCATCCATGCCATCATGCCATCATCATGCCATCATCATCATGCCTGCATCCATCCATCGATCCATGCATCATCCATGCATCAGAATCCATGCATCATGCCATCAGCCATCCATCAGACATGCATCCATCATGCCATGCATCATGCCATCGATCATCCATCATCGATGCCATCATCCATCATGCCATGCATCGCATCATCAGCATGCCAGCATGATCATGCCATGCCATCATGCCATCATCCATCATCCATCCATCATCCAGCCATCATGCCTTCATCATGCCATGCATCCAGCATCCATCATCCATCATGCATCCATCATGCCAGGCATTCAGCACTGCATCGCATCTATCCATCATCCATGCATGCCATGCATCCATCGATCCATCTCATGCCATCATCCATCGATGCCATCGATCCATCATCCATCATCCATGCATCATCCATCATCCATCATCCATACCATCATCCATCATCTTCATCCATCATCCAGCATCCATCATCCATCATCATGCCATCATCCATCATCCATCATCCATCATCCAGTCCATCATCCATCATCCATCATCCATCATCCATCCATCACATCATCATCCATCATCCATCATCCATCATCCATCATCATCCATCATCCATCCATCATCCATCATCCATCATCCATCATCCATCATCCATCCCATCATCCATCCATCATCCATCATCCATCCATCATCCATCATCCATCATCCATCATCCATCATCATCCATCATCCATCCATCATCCATCATCCATCCATCATCCATCCATCATCATCCATCATCCATTCATCATCCATCATCCATCATCCATCCATCCATCATCCATCATCCATCCATCATCCATCATCCATCCATCATCCATCCATCATCCATCCATCATCCATCATCCATCATCCATCATCCATCATCCATCCATCATCCATCCATCATCCATCCATCATCCATCATCCATCATCCATCCATCATCCATCATCCATCATCCATCCATCATCCATCATCCATCCATCATCCATCATCCATCATCCATTCATCATCCATCATCCATCATCCATCATCCATCATCCATCATCCATCCATCATCCATCCATCATCCATCATCCATCATCCATCATCCATCATCCATCATCCATCATCCATCCATCATCCATCCATCATCCATTCATCATCCATCATCCATCATCCATCCATCATCCATCCATCATCCATCATCCATCCATCATCCATCATCCATCATCCATCATCCATCATCCATCATCCATCCATCATCCATCATCCATCATCCATCCATCATCCATCCATCATCCATCCATCATCCATTCATCATCCATCATCCATCCATCATCCATCCATCATCCATCATCCATCCATCATCCATCATCCATCCATCATCCATCCATCATCCATCCATCATCCATCATCCATCATCCATCATCCATCATCCATCCATCATCCATCCATCATCCATCATCCATCATCCATCCATCATCCATCCATCATCCATCATCCATCCATCATCCATCATCCATCCATCATCCATCCATCATCCATCATCCATCATCCATCATCCATCATCCATCTCCTCCTCCTCCTCGGTGATTCTCGTCACGGGCTCTTACTGAAAATAAAACCAGCTCCTCATCAGTGTTTGTTGTCAGATGAAATTGTAAAATGTTAAAGTGCCCACAGAAGCATCACATGCAGCAGCAGCAGCATCATCACATGCAGCAGCAGCATCATCACATGCAGCAGCAGCAGCATCACATGCAGCAGCAGCAGCAGCATCACATGCAGCAGCAGCAGCATCACATGCAGCAGCAGCAGCAGCATCACATGCAGCATCACATGCAGCAGCAGCTGCAGCATCACATGCAGCAGCAACTGCAGCATCACATGCAGCAGCAGCAGCAGCATCACATGCAGCAGCTGCAGCAGCATCACATGCAGCAGCTGCAGCAGCAGCATCACATGCAGCAGCAGCAGCATCATCACATGCAGCATCACATGCAGCAGCAGCAGCATCACATGCAGCAGCAGCAGCATCACATGCAGCAGCAGCAGCAGTAGCTGCAGCAGCATCACATGCAGCAGCAGCAGCATCACATGCAGCATCACATGCAGCAGCAGCAGCAGTAGCTGCAGCAGCATGCCGACACTCTGACAGAAACCGTCTCCCTTCCAGATATTACTACAACAAACGCATCCTGCACAAGACCAAAGGGAAACGCTTCACCTACAAGTTCAACTTCAGCAAACTCATCCTGGTGAACTACCCGGGCTACCCCGGAGCAGCCGGCCATCAGGTCATCATCTCCACCTCAGGGCACGTCAGCGTGACGGAAACTGGCTCTCTGATTACTTATTTTTTATATCAAAGATAAAAAGATAGAATCAGTGTAATCTGACCAGTTTCCTGAAACACGTGACGTCCTTTAAGAAGAGTTTAATTTCAGAAAATATTTCACATTTAAACAAATGAATCGACTCTCAGAAACAATCGTCTCCACTTTATCAATTAACATGAAAACAAATCTTATAATCTAATATAAAACCAGTGAAGAGCAGAGTCTGAAGTTCCATCACGTCCGGCAGGAAGCTGCAGACGTTAATGATCCGATCAGCTCTGGAATTAAACTCTTCATATCATATTCTCACTGAGTCTTGAAGACGTGAAGAGAACACGAGGAACTTCCTGCTGCTGATGGAAGTCTTCTTCTTCAGCTCCGATCTTGTTCCTCATGTTGTGTTCACGCAACGTCATGTGTGCTCCATCTAAAGCCCCGTGTTTCCACCTCCTCCTCCATCTCATCCTCCACCCTGCAGCTGGTCCAGAACGCCCCCCTGCCCCCCTCCCTGCTCCCCACTGAGGGCAGCCTTCCTGTGTGTGGCGGCTCGGTGATGGAGCGAGGTAAGAGCAGGGATTCCCCCCGACACCGTTCACACTCAGTCTGGCGGTGACTCCTAAAAAAACTGATTTTTATATTCTATATAACGTTTCTTTTTCTCAGAGGAACACTGACGATCAGTTTTCTGTCACTTTAATAGGATTTATTGAAAATAAGACAAATAAAATATTTCTAATCTGATCTTTCAAACCTTCTGTTTGAAGCACTGATTGTTAATGTTAAAATAAAGTTGGAACATCACTCCTCCATTTCATCTCACTCCCCCTGACATCCCATAATCCTCCTCTCTCACTCAGTTCTGTTCATTTCTGGACTCCTGAAGCTTCTTTTAGTTCACGCAGAAGTGTTTCTGTGATCTGATGTTTTCAAGGTGAAACAGGAGGGCTGATGGGAAACAAACATGGAGTCTGATCTCGACCTTGAAGACACTTTTATTTTTTTCAGGTTGGATGAAACATGTGCAGCTTAACATGGTGATACTTCAGGTTTATTCACAGTCTAACGGCTGCAAACATTATTATTAGTAGTAGTTTTACAGTTTAATTTAACACAAATATCTTAAATATATCTTAAATAAATTTCCATTTACCAGTTTTTATTTTGAAGCTTTTAAGATGCTCTACATATTTTTTATATTCATTTTCAAGATGAAAAGACTCCAGACCTTTTTTCACTCTTGATTTCTTCACTATTGATAATAAAAATATGAAACATTAATGGAGTGTGTCAGCTGAAGAACTACTCGGTGCTCCGAGATCGTTTCTGTGAGCTAGTTTTCGTATTATTGATAAATCGGAGCTCCTTCAGCAGACTCGTCTCTGTATTCTGTGACTGATGCGTCTCTCTCCTCTTCCTCACAGCGCTCCATCCTCTTCCTCACCCCTTCTTGCTCCCCTGCTGCCTCCCCAAACCACTGCCGATGCCCCGGGCCCTGCACGGCCCCTTCCCCTTCATCTCGGCCCCGCCGCGTCCGAGGGAGTCGGCCTGAGCGCGTAGCGGCCGGCTGATGAAGAGGAGCAGACGGACTGCTTCTTCCTCCTCAGACCTCCCAAACACTCGCAGTGTGTTTCAGTTGTTCAGCATCACTGTTTAATACACTGTGTTCACCGGGTCGGACCGCCGTGTGTATTGGACAGAAATATTCATAAACCTGCTCTTCCTCTTCCTCTTCAGGAGGGGAAGCGCACTTGTAAACAATAAACAACGTGGCACTTTGTGTTTGAGTCAATAAAGCAGCTCGGCTTCCATTGTTCAGCTGTATGTGTCGCATGTGACGTTCATCTTCCTCTCGAAGAAGAGCTGCAATGAATGATGCATTCAAACAGACACGGTCTTCATCATCATCATCATCATCATCATCATCATCATCATCATTATCATCGTCGTCTCTGCAGCATCAGGACCGGCGTGTCTGCAGATACCACCCCGACACAGCAGGGGGCAGCAGCGCCGTTCACATCCCGCACACACCCACTTCACAGCAGCCGTTTCCCGGGAGTCGAGAGGCGAAACAAAGACAGGAGGTGTCACTCTGAGGACTTTTTGGGGGGCGCCATCATTCTGGAGCCAATTCAATCTAGATATGATCAGTTACGTCACACAATGTTTTCAGGCGGTTTTATGTTCTATAGTAAAATAAGTGAAAGTAGAATACATATCCAGTTTTCTGATTTATGTGTTAGATGTTGTTTTTTGCCTCTTTGATGATTTTGTTTCTTAATAATATTAAATTTAAACATTTGTATTCAGTTTGTACATCTGTAAGACGTTTAAAACAGGAATACCGTGTCAACATTTTCAACTATTTCACTTTTATTTGGTTTTTCACGACGTCAGGTCAAACTTGTCCACGAACGCGCATGCGCGCATGTCCATGTTTGCAGACCGGAAACGGGTTCTATTTCCGTTCGGTCGTGGCTCTTGTTTATGTTGACGATCTCTGGGCGAAGCGTCGTTTTGGCGCCGCAGTTGTTTTTCCGCTCTGCAGCGCGGGAGTTTGTGTTCCGGTGTTGGACCGGAACTGTGCTCAGACTTTAGTTTCCGTGTCAGCTCCAGGAGTTTGAAGACGACATGCAGCGCAGCATCGCGTAAGAAACTCTCTGTTCCTCCCGCGGAGCTTCATGTCTCCACTTTAACTCCGCTCCGTGTTTGGGGGTTTAAAGGTGGTGTGTGGGGGGGGGGAGGGGGGTAACGGTCGTCCGGGAGGGGGGGTTACCTGTCAGTCAACCAGGAGCTAGCATTAGCATGAATTAGCATGAAGCCGTGTGTATTGATCGGAGACTTGTTTTCGCGCCAGCAGCGGGAAGTGTCCGGTCAGATAAAAAGTCCGTACAGAACAACAGTGTCCGGTCAGATAAAAAGTCCGTACAGAACAACGGTTCCGGATCAATAAAGACGGTTTTCGAGCTGCCGGACGGTCCAAACGGACATGCGCAGTCGTTTCCAGACTGCAGCGACTCTTCTCTTCGAATGAATGATCTTTGTTTGTCCAGTGACGTCACACACCAGCAGGCCTCTAACTGGAGATTTTCTCTCCCTCCAGATCCTTCTTTCAGCCCAAGAACCAGAACAACGAGGTTCGGAAGAAAAGAATCGATGAACCCGTGAAAAAGTAAGAAGTTCCTCTGCTCCTCTCAACGTCTTCCTGTCTGAGCCCACTGGTTATTAATAACTTACATAATAACCACATGATTACAAGGAACATCTCATTTATTACATTTTGGATCAATAAACAGGGAATATTAATAACAGTTTTCCAGACAGGGAAACTCGGGGCAAAAATTAAATATAAGACTTGTTACTGTTTGAAGGTTTCTTTGGAGACGGTTCATGAGGTGATCAGGAATCATGCGTGATCATAACGGCAGCAGGTTTAAGCAGAGAAACGTTTTGTATTTAAAACACCTGTGAGTCTGTAAATTCACGAGAATATAATAATATTCTGCTCGTTAGAGGTTTGACTTGTGATCAAGAATAAAAGAGTTTATTGATTAATAAAAGGCAGCAGGTTCCTGTGTAGACTGACTGATCCAGGTGGACGCGTGTCGTTTCCTGTCTGATGTCCGTCAGTGTGAGACGACGTCTCGTCTCCGAGCTGTTTGATGATAAACTCTTTATTGTCTGTGGAATCTCTTAAACTCTTTTTAACAACTCTCATCAGCTCGGCCCTTTTTATCACTTTGATTTTATAGCTTTTCATTTTTTTATTGCGTTTGTCACTGGCTTTATCTTTTTTTTAAGTATTCACACAGGTCCTTATGTTTCTGCTTCTGGACGTATAAATATGATTATTGCTCTTTATTTATTTGCCCCTGACGTCGTCCTCAGACCTCTGAAAAGCCCTCTGAAGGTGCAGAACGGCGTCCCGGAGGCCGATTCTCCCGTCAAGAAGGTTTCCAAACGCAGCCGTCAGATCCTGGACAGCGACGATGACGAGGCGCCGGCGGTGAAGGAGCCCGTTGGAGACAGAGAGGCTTCTGGGAAAACGGAGAAGGTAAATGGGACGTTGGACTGATGGTTTGATGAGATGAACAACAGCTGAAGTGCTTTATGCTCTGAATGTTTTATGAAAGTCGCAATATGAGATATTTTAATCCAAATCCACAAAAAAAACTCATCATCAGTTTGGATTCTTCTGCAGAAAAATCGTCCAAAGAAATGAATCTTTCAACATGAACTCTTTCACTTGGAAATGAAACATTCACTCCAGCTGCCGGAGTGGGCGGAGCCTTCAGGTCACAAAAACACAGCTGTTATTTAAAACAAAACAATGTTGTTTAAAAAAAATAAAGAAGTAATTTTTAACGGCGGCAGAACATTTGTGCTGCAGATCCATCTGTCTGAGACATGAAGACAATATGAAGGAATATTAATATTCTCTGTGATAAATAACGAGGAAACAGGGATGAACTGAACTGCATGCAGCTGAACAGTGAGTCACGAACACTTATCAATGCTCAGTATCGATCAGCTTTATATTCATGCACGCAGTTGCTTGGACTGGTTTTTATCTTGAGCTTTTATTTTGTCGGGGTGGTGTTTCCTGTCACTGGGACTAGTTTATTGGTTGTAGAGAACGTGTCTCATTCAGGTTTTAGTATTAATCACTTTCATATCATCACACGACTCATTTGACCTGCAGTAAACAAATTAGTTTTGTTTGTCCATCAAATTAAAACCGTAAAAATGCTCCATATTACCTGCAGAACACGTCACATGGAGGGTGAGTGACACACGCGGTCACATGACGTGTTCCTCTTGTCTGTCACTTCCTGCGTGTTTGATGTGGTGATGATCCAGATGTTGATATCATTTAATAAGCACAGCTTGTTGTGATAACCATGACGTCTGTGTTTTTCAGAGGGATGTTGTGTTTAAGGCCGTCCCCACCCCACTGTCTCCTCCACCAGCCACCCCGACGCCCGTCACCCCAGCGACGCCCGTCACCCCGGCGACGCCCGTCACCCCGACGACCCCGGCCTCCTCGTCTTCCCCTGGCACTCCCAGCTCCATCTCCCCCTCCGGGATCGTCAAGCGTAAGACAGGTCGGTGTCTCCTCGTGGTTTATTAACGCTGAGCGGTGCGACCGCACGTTGTCGTCACGGAGACGTCGTCCTCATCGCTGCTCTTCATCTCGTCGTATTTTGACTCCAGCAGAGTTCTGATGGTTTTCCTGCTTCCAGCTCTTTTTACTTGATGACTCATCAGCTGCTGTTAGCAGGAGGCGCTTAATGGCTCCAAATGCTCTTTATTTCACAAACAGACCTCTCTTCTCTTCTCTCCTCTTCCTCTCCTCTTCCTCTCCTCTTCCTCTTTCTCTCCTCTTTCTTCTCTTCCTCTCCTCTCTTCTCTACTCTTCCTCTCTTCTTTCTCTCTTCTTCCTCTCCTCTTCCTCTCTTCTTTCTCTCTTCTTCCTCTCCTCTTTCTCTCTTTTTCCTCTCTTCTTTCTCTCCTCTTCCTCTCCTCTTTCTCTCTTTTTCCTCTCTTCTTTCTCTCCTCTTCCTCTCTTCTTCCTCTCTTCTTCCTCTCTTCTTTCTCTCCTCTTCCTCTCTTCTTCCTCTCTTCTTCCTCTCTTCTTCCTCTCCTTTTCCTCTCTTCTTCCTCTCTTCTTTCTCTCTTTTTCCTCTCCTCTTTCTCTCTTTTTCCTCTCTTTTTCCTCTCTTCTTTCTCTCCTCTTTCTCTCCTCTTCCTCTCTTCTTCCTCTCTTCTTTCTCTCATCTTTCTCTCCTCTTCCTCTCTTCTTCCTCTCCTCTTTCTCTCTTTTTCCTCTCCTCTTCCTCTCTTCTTTCTCTCTTCTTCCTCTCTTCTTCCTCTCCTTTTTCTCTCCTCTTCCTCTTTTCTTCCTCTCTTCTTTCTCTTCTTCCTCTCCTCTTCCTCTCATCTTTCTCTCTTCTTCCTCTCCTCTTTCTCTCTTCTTCCTCTCCTCTTCCTCTCTTCTTTCTCTCTTCTTTCTCTCCTCTTCCTCTCCTTTTTCTCTGTTCTTTCTGTCTTCTTCCTCTCCTCTTCCTCTCCTCTTCCTCTCCTCTTCCTCTCTTCTTCCTCTCCTCTTCCTCTCTTCTTCCTCTCTTCTTTCTCTCTTCTTTCTCTCCTCTTCCTCTCCTTTTTCTCTGTTCTTTCTGTCTTCTTCCTCTCCTCTTCCTCTCTTCTTCCTCTCTTCTTTCTCTTCTTCCTCTCCTCTTCCTCTCCTCTTTCTCTCTTCTTTCTCTCCTCTTTCTCTCCTCTTCCTCTCTTCTTCCTCTCTTCTTCCTCTCCTTTTCCTCTCTTCTTCCTCTCTTCTTCCTCTCTTCTTTCTCTCTTCTTCCTCTCCTCTTCCTCTCCTCTTCCTCTCCTCTTCCTCTCCTCTTTCTCTCTTCTTCCTCTCCTCTTCCTCTCTTCTTCCTCTCCTCTTCCTCTCTTCTTTCTCTCTTCTTTCTCTCCTCTTCCTCTCCTTTTTCTCTGTTCTTTCTGTCTTCTTCCTCTCCTCTTCCTCTCTTCTTCCTCTCCTCTTCCTCTCCTCTTTCTCTCTTCTTCCTCTCCTCTTTCTCTCTTCTTTCTCTCTTCTTGCTCTCTTCTTTCTATCTTCTTTCTCTCCTCTTCCTCTCCTCTTTCTCTCTTTTTCCTCTCTTCTTTCTCTCCTCTTTCTCTCTTCTTCCTCTCTTCTTCCTCTCCTCTTCCTCTCCTCTTCCTCTCTTCTTCCTCTCCTCTTCTTCTCCTTTTTCTCTCTTCTTCCTCTCCTCTTCCTCTCTTCTTTCTCTCTTCTTTCTCTCCTTTTTCTCTCTTCTTCCTCTCCTCTTCCTCTCTTCTTTGTCTCTTCTTCCTCTCCTCTTTCTCTCTTTTTCCTCTCCTCTTTCTCTCCTCTTCCTCTCCTCTTCCTCTCTTTTTCCTCTCTTTTTCCTCTCCTCTTCCTCTCCTCTTCCTCTCCTCTTCCTCTCTTCTTTCTCTCTTCTTCCTCTCCTCTTCTTCTCCTTTTTCTCTCTTCTTCCTCTCCTCTTCCTCTCTTCTTTCTCTCCTTTTTCTCTCTTCTTCCTCTCCTCTTCCTCTCTTCTTTCTCTCTTCTTTCTCTCCTTTTTCTCTCTTCTTCCTCTCCTCTTTCTCTCTTCTTCCTCTCCTCTTCCTCTCTTCTTCCTCTCCTCTTCCTCTCTTCTTTCTCTCTTCTTTCTCTCCTCTTCCTCTCCTTTTTCTCTGTTCTTTCTGTCTTCTTCCTCTCCTCTTCCTCTCCTCTTTCTCTCTTCTTCCTCTCCTCTTCCTCTCTTCTTCCTCTCCTCTTCCTCTCCTCTTTCTCTCTTCTTTCTCTCTTCTTGCTCTCTACTTTCTATCTTCTTCCTCTCCTCTTCCTCTCCTCTTTCTCTCTTTTTCCTCTCTTCTTTCTCTCTTCTTGCTCTCTTCTTTCTATCTTCTTCCTCTCTTCTTCCTCTCCTCTTCCTCTCCTCTTTCTCTCTTCTTCCTCTCCTCTTCCTCTCTTCTTCCTCTCCTCTTCCTCTCCTCTTTCTCTCTTCTTTCTCTCTTCTTGCTCTCTTCTTTCTATCTTCTTTCTCTCCTCTTCCTCTCCTCTTTCTCTCTTCTTTCTCTCCTCTTCCTCTCCTCTTCCTCTCTTCTTTCTCTCTTCTTCCTCTCCTCTTCTTCTCCTTTTTCTCTCTTCTTCCTCTCCTCTTCCTCTCTTCTTCCTCTCCTCTTCCTCTCTTCTTTCTCTCTTCTTCCTCTCCTCTTCTTCTCCTTTTTCTCTCTTCTTCCTCTCCTCTTCCTCTCTTCTTTCTCTCTTCTTCCTCTCCTCTTTCTCTCTTTTTCCTCTCCTCTTTCTCTCCTCTTCCTCTCCTCTTTCTCTCTTTTTCCTCTCCTCTTTCTCTCCTCTTCCTCTCCTCTTCTTCTCTTTTTTCTCTCCTCTCCTTGTTTGATGACTGCAGTGTTTCTCCTGCATCACCACAATAAGCAGCAGCGCTGGAGAAAACATCGCATTAAAGCAACGCGCTAATTTGACCAGAAATTGCATTCTTAATGTCCCGGGTTAATGCTTTCATTATCATATCTGGAAGAATAAAGTACCTGAGCTGGAGTCGTAACAAGAACCGGCACCGACGAGCGTGCAGCTCAAACCCAAACTGCCCTCCAGCATCAACTGCTGCATAAAATTAGAGGAAATGACACCGTAAGCTGGCGCGCTGCAGAATATCTTCCAGCATGGAATTAATGTTTTCATTAGCCGAGTGTATCCGAGCTGCTCTTTCTGTTGTTGGCCTACATGTGCAGTAAAAAGCTGTTTTCATCTGTTTCATCATTTCATGGCTTCAGCTGGGAGGCTTCACTTCTTCTTTTTAAACTGTTTGTGCTTCCTGACTCCTGCAGCGAGGAAGATGTTCCCCAAGAGGAAGCTGGACGACAGCAGGAGGGAGGAGGCTGAGGAGGGGCAGCAAAGCAAGCGCCCCCGTGTGGAGACCAGCGCCGGCAGTGCAGGTACCCCCCCCCCCCCCCCCCCCCCATCTCACCCCCGGGAGTACACAAACACAGCAGATAGAAATCCTCATGAATCACATGTTATGGTTAATAATTAATCAAGTCTTATTTTGGAAGGGCCTCCACAACAGCATACTGGGCTTTGATCATTTCAAAATAAAATAAGAACAACAATATTAGTTTCCAGTTCCAACGTCCTGTCAGCTGTCTGTCAGCCTCCTGCAGCCGCTCACTCACTGTTGGATGCACTGATTGATCTCCACTGATTGATCAGTCGATCAGAAGAGAATTAATTGGCAGCAGTTATGAGAATTCATCATCAGATGTTTTTTAATTGTGAATAAAAACTGCCTCTCAGATGTGAGCGCTCTGATGAAGTATGAACTGCAGAGATTTGAAGTGTTTGTCTGACTGAAGGAGATTCAAGCTGTCACCTCACAGGAAATCAATGAGTGAAGAAAAATGATCATTAATTAATAACCTCTAGCTGCATCTAATGTTTAATTGTCTTTTTCTGTTCATTTTATTCCAGAAGTATAATTTAAGTCTGATCATACTGTAGTTTAATATTCATCTCATGAAGAAAACACATTTATAGTTTCATATTCTAAATAAATCCATAATGTCAGTAGAAGCTCATCGAAGTGTAGTTTAATATCAGAAGTGAACTGCTTCAGATGAACAGTTGGTGGCGCTAATTCTCCGCTCATTACAACCACAGAAGAAGTAAAGTCGTTTAGAGAGTCAAACCTCAAACGAGGTGTAAAAACGCTGATGGAAATATTTCTGTTTGTTTCATCCACATCAATAAAAATAAAAAAAAAAATTTACGTAAACGTGTGTAAATATTCACCATTAACATGCTGCCATTCATCTCCTGTGTCTCTGCAGGAAACAACGAGGAGCCCATGGAGGAGGAGGTGAAGGAGGAGACGGCTGAGCAGGCAGTGACCGACAGCCCAGTAGAGGAGGTGGAGAAGAGGAAGAAAGGAGAGGAGGAGGAGGAGAAGGAGAAGAAGAAGAAGAAGAAGAAGGAGAAGAAGAAGAAGAAAGTGGTGGTTGAAAAGGACACGCGAGACAAAGGAGAGAACCCGAAGGAGCAGAAGGAAGCGAAGGAGCAGAAAGATAAGCAGCCGGCCAGGAAAACTCCCATCAGCACTTTCTTTGGTGAGCAGAATTTACATAACTAAAAAAAAAAAGTCTGTGAATGTGCTTTGCTTTTTATCAGCGAGTGAAGACAGCAAAGTCCCCCCCCATCCTTTATTTACTTCATCCAACAGCTCCCAGAAAAGCTGCCATGAAGAAGGAGGAGGAGAAGGAGGAGGAGAAGAAGGAGGAGAAGAAGGAAGAGAAGGAGAAGGAGGAGGGGGGAGGGAGGAAGACGACTGCCGAGAGGAGGAGCTCCGAGGAGGAGGAGAGTAAAGACTCCAAACGGTAAGATGGAGCTCAACAGGAAGTTCTAGGTAGTTCGGGCCTGATTGGCTGCATACTCAACTTACCTTGACCTCTGACCCCTTTGGGGGAGTTTCTGAGCGACACTGTGGAGACGAAGAAGGACTGCTGTCATTTTTTAGGGAGGTTTTCTATCTGGTTCTTCCTTCCTTCCTTCTCGTGGTCTCCGTCCTGCTTACGTAATGCAGCGCCTTCATTTCCCCTAAATAAACCAGCTGCAGCGGCGCATCACTGCATCACTGCATCACTGCTCCGCCATTTTCAGGTCACGTTAACGACTCCAGCCACAAACTATTTTTAGCTCTGGGAAAGCAGGAAATGCATTATTCATCCTGCTAACTATTTATTTTTTATCGCTGGGTGGTGAAGGAGGTGAAGGAGTGATGTCATGAGGACTCTCAGTGATGTCATGAGGACTCTCAGTGATGTCATGAGGACTCTCAGTGATGTCATGAGGACTCTCAGTGATGTCATGAGGACTCTCAGTGATGTCATGAGGACTCTCAGACGGCTTTTGGATTGTTGTGATCATCAATATTAGATTTCCAGGTGGAGTTTTTTGAAAACTGATGTAATTTGTGAAGTTTTAAGTGATTTCTTTTTTTTTTTTTGCAGTAAAATTGCAGGAATTTGCAAAAACTGCACGTCAAGGAAAATATTTTTTTCCTAACAACTCCCTGATAAAAAGTAATATGTCATCACTTCCTGTGATAATAACATCATGCTCCTGACATTCATTGATTCATGCAAAAAAATGTAAAATTTCTCTCTACTTTTAAACTCCTTCCCGAGCACATCATCCATTATCTCGTCGTCATGACAACGGTGTGCAGCAGGACTTCCTGTGTGTGTCAGAGGTTCTAACAGCTGTCACCTTTGTTCTCTCAGCGAGTCGACGTCCGGACCGACAGACTACGACCCGTCCCGACCCAACTACCACCCAGAGGAACACGCCTGCTGGAGGCGGGGCCAGAGGTAAGTCCTGCCCCACCCCCCACCCCCTCACCTCCCATCCCCCACCCCACCCGACACAGTATCTCAATGAAGGATGACGAGGAATCTCTTTATTATTTACTGTCTGTAAGATGCTCATAAATCCATCGACTCAGCGGCCAAATTAAATCAGTTTAACATGTATGAAGGTATCAGAGGCCTCAGCAGGTCATCTTCTCCATCACTGCACCTCCAATCTGAAGGAGTGACTTCAGTAGGAACTCTGAAGCAGCACGTAGAAACCAGCTGTGGTCGTTCCTCCTCGTTTTACTGACAGGAAGTTGTTCCCATCCCGTCGAGGAGATCCTGCAGTAAATATCAGAGTCCGTGCTGTGGACCTGTGTGAGGCCCTGTGATTGATCACTCTGGATTATGCCTAGATGGGTAATTGCAGAGTTCTGCGTTCAGTGTGGACAGGAAGTGCAGCCGAACGTCAGCCCGTCTGTTTCTCTGCTCTCGTTGCCACTTCAGCCTGTCAGCCGAAGACAAAACTAATCTGCCCGCTGAGCCGGGTTTCCTCCAGCAGACCGACAGCATCGTGATGCTTTCTTTTTTCGAAGTGAACGACAGTTGTTTTTTTAAATCATGCTCACAGCTGATGACCTGCAGCAGCACGTCGGCCCCTGAACCGCCATCCTGCCTCTCCTGCTGTACACATTGAACAGGCCTACGTTAGCTGGGTGGTTTATTTCCGGTGTGAGCTGCTCAGAATGTGTGAGATGTGTTTGAGTCCCTGGGCTCCGGTTGTTCTGCCTCCATATGGAGCGTAATAAATTCTCTTTCTCTGCCGCCACGGCGGGTCTGACCTTTGTCGTCCTCGCTGCCGCCGTCGTGCAGCTTGATAACCTCGAATCAAAGCTGCGTCTGCTGTCGCACTAATTGCCGGTCGGCTCTGAACAGCTGAGTCAACATAACGCTGTGAATGTAAAAAAGTGTCGAGTCCAAATGCTTTGCCTGCTTAACGACATGCCCCCCCCCACCCCCCAGGGTGCCGTACCTGGCGGTGGCTCGCACCTTTCAGAAGATCGAAGAGGACTCCGGCAGGTAAGAGCTGAACGACGTTAACACTCATGTCCACATAGAGAAGAGTGTTCCTCCTGAACATGTTCAGTGACAGTTATTCACATAGCTGAGCTCCACCCAAACCAGCTGAGTCAGTTTCTGTTTTTATCTCAACACACATTTGCTACAACAACAACTTCAATTCAACAGCACGTGATTTTTTTTCTTCATGGTTTTAATTGCTGAATTTCACATCTGTCATAGAAACAAACCCAATATTTATTACTCTGTTCTCATATCAGTATGACATCACTTCCTCTCACGTTGCCTCCGTCTGCAGTCCTCATGCATCTTCTGCATTCAGTCTTCTCTTTCTTTTATTTTAAGAAGTCGCAGCATTCAGCTGAACTGTGGTGTAACTTTGATTTGATTTTTTTATAGCTCTGCCCCCTCTGCTGCTGTCCAGCTGAAAAATATTGTATTTATGTTATTTATCTAACATGAAGGAATAAAGGATTTCCTTTATTTTCATCCTTTATTCCTTTTTTTGTTTCCTTTATTTATCCTCTGGCAGCAACAGGAAACGGTTTTATTGAAGGAAGAGCTTGATGAATCCAGATCCTCCACTTTAACGAGATCTGTGAAACCCAACTCTCCTCCAAACAGATTGAAAGCATCCTTACAGCCACTCTTTTCATCTTTAAAGGATATTGGATGACAAATGTCCCGGTAACGAGCTGCTGTGATGCATCGTGTTTCATAAGTGAGCTGTCCGTCTGCCTCCTCGTCTCCCGTCTCTCCCGTTTAACCACTAATGTGATTTCCCGCCTCCGCAGGACGTCCTCAGCTTCACTTTAACTGGTGTTGGTTGTCGTTCACAGGCTGAGAAACATCGAGACTCTGTCCAACCTGCTGCGCTCCGTGCTGCTGCTGTCTCCAGGTAAACGCTGTTTATCTCCCATAATGCACGCTGATGGCGGCTGGCTGCCAGCTATCAAGGAGACGATGATGAAGCCAGCGCGCACATGAAACACTCGTGTGTGTGTGTTTATCTGTGTGTGTGTGTGTGTGTGTTTGTGTTTATCTGTGTGGGTGTGTTTATCTGTGTGTGTGTGTGTGTGTTCATCTGTGTGTGTGTGTGTGTGTGTGTGTGTGTGTGTGTGTGTGTTTATCTGTGTGTGTGTGTGTGTTTATCTGTGTGTGTGTGTGTGTGTGTGTGTGTGTGTGTTTATCTGGGTGTGGGTGTTTATCTGTGTGTGTGTGTGTGTGTGTGTGTGTGTGTGTGTGTGTGTGTGTGTGTGTGTTTGTGTGTGTGTGTGTGTGTGTGTTTATCTGTGTGTGTGTGTGTGTGTGTGTGTGTGTGTGTGTGTGTGTGTGTTTATCTGGGTGTGTGTGTTCAGATTAATAAATGCCTTCGCGTGTGTGCGTTTCCCAGACGACCTGCTGTGCTGTGTGTACCTGTGTTTGAACCAGCTTGGCCCCGCCTACCTGGGGATGGAGCTCGGCGTTGGAGAGACGGTGCTGATGAAAGCCGTTGCTCAAGCAACCGGTAACGTTCTCACACGTGGTGAAAACACCGGAACTTCTAATGTCCTCCGCTCTTCAGCCAGCCGCCATTTACCGTCTCGCTCTCGTTTCCAGGGCGACAGCTGGACAAAGTCAAAGCGGAGGCGCAGGAGAGAGGAGATCTGGGCCTCGTGGCTGAGAGTTCCCGTAGCAACCAGCGCATGATGTTTCAGCCAGCCAGTCTGACCGCAGGGGGCGTGTTCAGGAAGTTAAAGGAAATCGCCAACATGAGCGGAAACTCAGTGAGTGAGAGAGTGTTGTTCTCACTCTGTTGAGAGGAGGGAGGAGGAGGGGGGAGAGGGAGAGAGAGGGAGAGGGGGGGGAGAAGGGAAGGAGAGGAGGAGGGGGGAGAGGAGGGGAGGAGATGTTACTGTAAGTGAAGAAGAACAGCTGAGTCTGTGTTTGTCCTTCAAAGGGTTAATTCCTCAGCGTCTCAGTAAAATGTTCCCCGGCGTGAATCTCTTGTGTAATTAGTTCCTCTCTCCTCCCGCCGTGGCTCGGCCGTGTGTTGTGGGGTTTGTCTGGTTGAACATGGAGGTTTGTTCTCGCTCGGTGACCTCCGTCTTTCTGCTTTCTGTCTCTTCTCGCTCTTCTTCTGTGAATCTCAATTTCCTTCCCGCCTGCCTCAGGCCATGAATAAGAAAATCGACATCATCAAAGGCCTCTTTGTGGCATGCCGCTTTTCAGAGGCCCGCTACATCGTCAGGTAGAATAACACACACACACACACACACACACACACACACACACACACACACACACACACACACACACTGAACTGTGTGTAAGAGTGCAGCTGCAGACGGACGTGCACGCTGACGGCTTGTGTTGACGGACAGGTCTCTGGCCGGGAAGCTGAGGATCGGCCTCGCTGAGCAGAGCGTCCTGTCTGCGCTGAGCCAGGCCGTCTGTCTCACCCCACCTGGACAAGGTAACTTTAGAGGACACGCCCACATGTTCTCCCGTACATCTCACAGCTGCAGTCACATGTTCGTATGTACATGATGCCGCTCATTTGTTCATCCCTTCTTAAAGTGCTCTCTGTCCACGATGACGTCCTGTTTACATGGCAACAACAACAACAACAACAGCAGCGTTTGTTTACTGTGAGTCTGAAGTCCTGCTTCAGTCTGAATATCAACACTGAGCGTTAAACAGAAGGTGAACTGTACATGTGAATAGAGTATGAAGCAGCTGCTGCTCACACTTAGAAATAAGCTTCAGCCAAAATACTGACAGTCCTCTCCATCGGAGGAGGAGGAGGAGGAGGAAGAGGAGGAGGGGGGGGGGGGGTGTTTTTCTCTTCCTAAACTTTATCCAAAAATGTCACTTAACTGAAATACAGCATGAAAAGATGAGAATATCGGACAGTTGTGTTGTTTTCGGTGTTTGGAGAGCAGCGGGTACCAAACTGATCTGCAGCATCTCAGTTTAGCACATGTATGCTCCTCTGCTCTGAGGCCCCGCCCCCTGCACACTCCTCTGCTCAGAAGCCCCGCCCCCTGCACACTCCTCTGCTCAGAGGCCCCGCCCCTGCACACTCCTCTGCTCAGAAGCCCCGCCCCCTGCACACTCCTCTGCTCAGAAGCCCCGCCCCCTGCACACTCCTCTGCTCAGAAGCCCCGCCCCCTGCACACTCCTCTGCTCAGAGGCCCCGCCCCTGCACACTCCTCTGCTCAGAAGCCCCGCCCCTGCACACTCCTCTGCTCAGAGGCCCCGCCCCTGCACACTCCTCTGCTCAGAAGCCCCGCCCCCCACACAGAAAACACTCCGCTTCACTTGGAGAAGTTCATCTGACTTCACAATGACTTTCACTCTGTTCAGTCTTCATTTTTGCCCACAAACCTGTCTGAGCAGCGCTGCAGTAACTTCTCTCTGCGAGGCGTTTAGGGGACGTCGGTAAATTGTAGCATCCCCTCGAAACTGAATGAGAACCACAGATTGGTTCTGGAATACGTCATTTTCTTGTTCTTTGATGGATTTTATAAGATTGGAGTTGAAAAGGTTTTGTGTTGTTTGTGGTACTGAAACCGTTGAACCATCACGGTGAAGACGCCGCGTCATCATATTACCTTCACATAAATACATGTAGGTTAAAAGTTTCCATCCTTTTACGGGTGGAGTTAATGAGTTTGTTGGCGGTGTGATGATGTAAGAAGAGGTGACAGTGAAGCAGCTGCACAACTATTAACATGTTGTATTAATACACCACGGAAATCACTACATCAGATTCACTTCATGTGTGAAGAACCAGGTGACATCGTTTCATCTTCACCTCGAGCTGCTCCCACCTCCACCTCCACCCCCACCCACCTCCTTAATAAAGAAGTTCAAACATCTGTTGAAACGTGTGTCCGTCCCTCCAGCTGTGATGGACGCGGGGAAGGGGATGAGTGCTGAGAGCAGACGGGCCTGGATCGAAGAGAAGAGTCTCATCCTCAAACAGACCTACTGGTAGGTGGAGTCCAAACACACCATCCTCATCACCACGGCAACGCCTCACCCCTTTAAGTCCCGTCTCTCATCTTGTCTCCTTTGTCCTGTCTCCTTCTTTTTGATAAATATTGATTAATCTCCCCTCCACGTCTCCCTTCCACATCTCCCTTCCTCGTCTCCTTCCACGTCTCCCTTCCTCGTCTCCTTCCTCGTCTCCCTCCTCGTCTCCTTCTACGTCTCCCTTCCTCGTCTCCCTCCTCGTTTCCCTCCTCGTCTCCCTCCTTGTCTCTTTCCTCGTCTCCCTCCTCGTCTCCCTCCACGTCTCCCCTCCTCGTCTCTTTCCTCGTCTCCCTCCGCGTCTCCCCTCCTCGTCTCTTTCCTCGTCTCCCTCCTCGTCTCCCTCCACGTCTCCCCTCCTCATCTCCTTCCTCGTCTCCTTCCTCGTCTCCCCTCCTCGTCTCCCTCCTCGTCTCCCACCACGTCTCCCTCCTTGTCTCCCTCCTCGTTTCCCTCCTCGTCTCCCTCCTCGTCTCCTTCCTCGTCTCCCTCCACATCTTCCTCCACGTCTCCCTTCCTCGTCTTTCCTCCTCGCTTCCCTCCACGTCTCCCCTCCTCATCTCCTTCCTCGTCTCCCCTCCTCGTCTCCCCTCCTCGTCTCCCCTCCTCGTCTCCCCTCCTCGTCTCCCGCCACGTCTCCCTCCTCGTCTCCCTCCTTGTCTCCCTCCTCGTTTCCCTCCTCGTCTCCCTCCTCGTCTCCCTCCACATCTTCCTCCTCGTCTCCCCTCCTCGTCTCCCCCCCTCGTCTCCCCCATCTCTCTCCTCGTCTCCCCCCTCGTCTTCCCTCCTCGCTTCCCTCCTCTCTCTCCGTCCAGCGAGATGCCCAACTACGACATCCTCATCCCGGTTCTGCTGAAGGAGGGCATCGACCAGCTACCCAATCACTGCAAGCTGACTCCAGGTGAGCAGCCAATCAGGAGGCGGGGAAAAGTTAAACAGCGACTGGTGTGTGTTTATTGATTGGCTCAGGGGAGGTGAGTCAGTTATTTTGGTTGAGTCATTTATCACAGAGATAAAAGATATCAGTAAACTAAGGATTAGCTCCAATTATCCTGCTGTCGAGCCGATAAGGAGCGGCCGAATTAATACTGACGTTTAGCGCCGTTCCGACGGAGAAGTCCAGCAGGTAAACAGAGCTGCTCTCAGAGGGGGCGGAGTCTCTTGTCCTGTGGTCCCGGCCACGCTGCTCTGGAAGATGAAGAAAACTCACAATTACTTCCTTCACTGTTTATCATTTCATGAAAAATGTACGTCTGTATTCTTTTGGTGTCCTGCTGTTTTTTTACCCTCCAGTTCTCTTCATCCTCTTCATCCCCTTCCTCTTCCTCTTCCTCCAGGTGTGCCGCTGAGACCCATGTTGGCTCATCCCACCAAGGGCGTCGGCGAGGTGATGAAGAGGTTTGACGAGGCGGCGTTCACCTGCGAGTACAAATACGACGGGGAGCGTGCGCAGGTGTGTGTGTGTGTGTGTGTGTGTGTTTGTGTGTGTTTGTGTGTGTGTGGAGAGTGACAGAGTGCAGCGGTTTGGTTTTCCTGCCATATGGCTGCTGAACCTCTCGGCTGTGTTCTTTGAGTACAAGGTGTTGCTGTTGTGCGACTCTCACAGCGTGTTGACTGTGTGTGTGTGTGTGTGTGTGTGTGTGTGTGCGTGTGTGTGCGTGTGTGTGTGCGTGTGTGTGTGTGTGTGTGTGTGTGCGCTCCTATTCTTTTAAGATAAACAGTCGTGCTACTTGTACCCTGGGCCTCTGGGCAGAGTGAGCTACTTCTGCCTCTGTGGGCCGGAGGGAGGGAGGAGGGGAGGAAATTGGGAGGTGTGTGTGTGTGTGGGGGGGGGGGGGGGCACATCAGAGGGAGTCGAGCACGAAGACACAACAGGAGACGGCGGTGGGGATGAGTAAATGTGCAGAGGGACATAAAGAGGCAGAGATTGTAATGTAAAGCCCTGCAGCTGTATTCTTAATTTTGGACAGTCATGCCAATAAAGTTCCTTTGAACTGAGTTGAATTGAGAAGCAGAACAGAGCGATGACGTGCTGCTCCGGCCTCACTGCAGTGGACAGTACCGTCAGCAGCCAGTAGGGGGACTCGTGACACACTCCTCACTTAAACACCCAACTGTGTGTGTGTGTGTGTGTGTGTGTGTGTGTGTGTGTGTGTGTGTGTGTGTGTGTGTGTGTGTCTGTGTGTGTGTCTGTGAGTGTGTGTGGCAGCTGATGAGTCCACATTGTTGTTTTGTGCATTTAATTCTGCTTTATGAGTTAATGTTTCTGAGACAATGATAACTGAAAATATTAGAAATATTAGAAATAAAATGTCAACAGCTGAAGTGCAGAATGCAGCGTGATGTCCTGTCAATCACCCGTTTAGCGACAGGCCACATTAAGAAGGACCAAACGTTCCCAGTGTTAACATACGTGTGCTGGATTTTATAGTTTAGTAAAATGAGTCAACCGACCGGAGGAGCAAGTGGAGACAGGAACTGGTTTCATCTTCATGAATCTGCTCGTGCTGAACGAAGCTACTTTAACTAAATGAAAGCGTCCGAGAGCTCATGTTTAGTAATATTTATTCACATAGCTGAGCTCCACCCAAACCAGCCGAATCCGCTTCTATTTTACATCAACAATAACAAACTGATACTCAACAGATTAAATTCAACAGCATGCTTTTTTTCTGTATGCTCTTCATAGAGCTGCCTCCTCTGTTGTTAAAAACATAGTATGTTATTTTCTGAGCAGCCGTTTTGTTTCCAGCTCAGTGTGAGTGTCTGCTGTGTTTCTGTCCTCTGATCTCTGTGTGTCTCCCTGTGGGCGGAGCTCCTCCTCTCCTGTGTTTCTGTCCTCTGATCTCTGTGTGTCTCCCTGTGGGCGGAGCTCCTCCTCTCCTGTGTTTCTGATCTCTGTGTGTCTCCCTGTGGGCGGAGCTCCACCTCTGCTGTGTTTCTGTCCTCTGATCTCTGTGTGTCTCCCTGTGGGCGGAGCTCCACCTCTGCTGTGTTTCTGTCCTCTGATCTCTGTGTGTCTCCCTGTGGGCGGAGCTCCACCTCTGCTGTGTTTCTGTCCTCTGATCTCTGTGTGTCTCCCTGTGGGCGGAGCTCCACCTCTGCTGTGTTTCTGTCCTCTGATCTCTGTGTGTCTCCCTGTGGGTGGAGCTCCACCTCTGCTGTAGCATCTGAGCGACCTGTAAATGTGAGAAGTGTTCGGGGGCTTCATTAATACCAGCAGAGAGAATTTAAGGATGTTTTTTTTTTTAATGAAAAACATGAAATCTTTTGTAGTTTCAGCTCCTCCTGTGTTGCTTTGTTTTCCATGAATATAACAGTGAATGTGTGATGTGTTATTCAGCTGAGCTCACAGTCTGACGACCAGCAGCTGTGGTTGTGCAGAAACACAGGTAAACAGAGACAGTACAGGTGTACAACAGGAAACGTGGTGCCTGTGGGGACATCGGGCTGATTTAATCAGGATCTGTTCCACCACACAAATATCTCTGTGTTTGTGCAGACTGAGAAAAAATGTTGTTTTTACTTTAACATCTAATTAATTGATGGATAAAGTGATCATTAGATGGCTGGCTGCATCGTTAGCCTTCACACTGAGGAGGGAAACCTTCACCGACGCTTCCAGCTCCACGTTCACTCCCAACCCTGTTTACATCCACAATGTCTGGCTGTAATCAAACACCATGAAAGGAGCCGAGTGCTAATTGGCTGGAATCCAGCCGGTCGCCGGCTTTTTTCTTTCTCGCAGCAGAACTCACGACTGATCACAGTCTGACAGCCGATGTTTTAAAAGACGGAGAAGGTGCGGAGCCTCACGTCGGCTCCGTGAGCTGCTAATGAATTCCACCTCCACACATTATTTATCCTGTGGTGAGCTGTCAATAACAATAGCTGTTAGCTTTGGTTTCTCCCTTCTCTCTCTGCGCTGAACATCTCCTGCGCTCAGCTGCAAAATCAACATTTGCAGAAGCTGCAACACCTTTTTTAAATCATCTTATTTTGTTTGTATTTGTCATGTTTGTGTTGTTTTTATTTTCCTCACAGATTCACATCCTGGAAAACGGCGAAGTTCGAATATTCAGCCGCAACCAGGAGGACAACACCAGCAAATACCCCGACATCATCTCCCGCATCTCCAAGGTAGATAACAGAGAGGAGCCGGCCCTCCTCACACCGACACCTTCACTCTGACATGAAGCCCCGCCCCTCTGGATGATGTCACAAACACCAGTCCTTTAAGTGTGAGCGTGTCAAATTAGTGCGAGACAGATCAGCTCCTGAAGCTCCAGCAGGTGTCCTGAGGTGAACTGAGCTCAGTAGAAATACGTCTTTCATTCCTGTCGGTACTTTAACATCAGTAACATTCAGATAAACTCCCGTAGACTCCGTTATGATGACTTCTTCCTCCATTAATCATTCAGAACCGCAGCTTGTTAGAGGGAAAGAAAACCAGTTGAGGAAGGAGGCTGCAGCCCGGCGGACCTCCTGAGTCCTCGTCCAGGCAGCATTTACAGACCATAATAATAACAAGGAAGTCAAAATGAAAAAACATATCAGTACATGGACTGACGTCTGGCGATCAAACACTCGTGATGAAGATGAGAAGTTCTCCAGTTTAATGATTAACAGTGAACTCCATAATTATTAATAACTCTTTCAACATTAATGAAATACAACCGTTCCTCAATCAACGTTATCTTTGATCAACGTTTTCTTATCAGACGACGTTTCCCCTAATTTTAAAGACTCTTCATGACTCCTGTTCCTGTCGTCTCCTCTTTGATTCCACCCGACTGTGATGTCACCATCTTCATCTTCGTTTCCTGTCCGTGCTCCTCGTCATCGTCGCGCGCGTGCGTGTGTGTGTCTCTCTCTCTGTGGTGTGTGTGTGTGTGTGTGTCTCTCTGTGGTGTGTGTGTGTGTCTCTCTCTCTCTCTCTGTGGTTGTGTGTGTGTGTGTGTGTGTGTGTGTGTGTGTGTGTGTGTGTGTGTGTGTCTCTGTGGTGTGTGTGTGTCTCTCTCTCTCTGTGGTGTGTGTGTGTTTGTGTGTGTGTGTGTGTGTGTTTGTGTGTGTGTGTGTGTGTGTGTGTGTGTGTCTGTCTCTGTGGTGTGTGTGTGTGTTTGTGTTTGTGTGTGTGTGTGTGTGTGTGTGTCTGTCTCTGTGGTGTGTGTGTGTGTGTGTGTGTGTGTGTGTGTGTGTCTGTCTCTGTGGTGTGTGTGTGTGTGTGTGTGTGTGTGTGTGTGTGTGCAGCAGAGGGTCTGATTAGATGTTACTGAACCTTCCTGCATTATTTTGCATATTAATAAGTGAAAACCAATTTTCCCTGCAGCCACGCCGGCGCCTCCATGCTTTAAATTATGAATTCATATTAGTGCATTAATATTAGTGCAGATCTATTAATTGGTAATTAATGCATTACTTAGCCTAATGACCTTCTGAGGATAACAGAGTGTGTTTGAGACATCAGACTGTTTCCAAACAAGCTGTTAGCTCCTTGTCTGCTCCGTGGTACATTTCAACACGCGGAGCTTCCTGGTGGCGCCGGATCCTCCAGGAAGTGAGAGATGAAGCTTCCCACGTGACGCGCTGGCTCAGATAATCAGCAGCTCTTTGGTTTGATCCGGAGAATCAGCTGTGATCGGACGTTTATTCTTTAACATCCTGTCTGCTGGGAACCATCAGCTAACACAATCTTTCACTTAATGCAGAAATGATAAACGCACAAAGAGTGGATGAACGTGAGCGTCTGACCACACGATGTATGACATCATAAAGTCTCCTTTCAAAATAAAACTTGCTCCCTCTCCTCTCACCATCAAAACAAACAACAGGAAGTGCCGGGGTTTGTGGGTAATTTGTTCTTCTGATGGAAGGAGGAACATGTTCAATCAATTTTCTCCACTTCCAGCTGGAAGAGACTGAACTTTGTTTTAGTGTTGAATCAATGTGATTTGAAGCATGTAAAGCTCTTATTTTGAAGGCAGATGTGTTCTTTGTTTCTATATTCCAGTCTAAAGCTCTTATTTTGAAGGCAGATGTGTTCTTTGTTTCTATATTAAAGTCACAGACGGTCTGTTCTGGAAAGATTCGTCACTTTACACTCTTTTTATCACTTTGAGCCCCAAAACAGAAAGAAAAACAGATTCTAAAGTCTAATATTTCAGCAGATTATTATCACAGGAAGTCAGCACATGTTCCTCTTTATTGGAGGTGGTTAAAAAAATATCATAATTTATTTTCCTTGAAATACAATATTTTCAAATTTCCCCAACTTTACTGCAAAAAAACTAATATAAATCTCCAGAAGTTACGTCACAATTTTTGAGAAAATCTGCAACAAAATCAAATATTTCTGATGA
>NW_027185240.1:125000-130000 GCF_022577435.1 Embiotoca jacksoni | reverse complement strand
TAGCATTGCCTTTGAACTGCATGACTTGGGTCAAACGTTTTGGGTATCCTTCCACCAGCTTCTTACAGTACTCTGATGGAATTCTGGCCCATTCCTCCGGACAGAACTGGTGGAACTGAGTCAGGTTTGTTGGCCGCCTCGCTCGCACACGCCTTTTCAGATCTCCCCACAAATTTTCGATGGGATTCAGGTCAGGGCTTTGTGATGGCCACTCCAAGACATTGACTTTGTTGTCCTCAAGCCACTTTTTAACTATTTTGGCAGTATGCTTCGGGTCATTGTCCATTTGGAAGACCCATTTGCGCCCAAGTTTTAGCTTCCTGGCTGATGTCCTGAGATGTTGCCTTAATATTTCCAGGTAATGTTCTTTTTCATGATGCCGTCTATTTTATGAAGAGCTCCAGTTCCTGCTGTAGCAAAACAGCCCCACAACATGATGCTGCCACCTCCATGCTTCACAGTTGGGATGGTGTTTTCAGGTCTACAAGCTTCCCCCTTTTTCCTCCAAATGTAACGGTGGTCATTATGGCCAAACAGCTCCACTTTAGTTTCATCAGACCACAGGACATGTCTCCAGAAGTTAAGGTCTTTGTCTTGGTGTCTTTTTGCAAACTGTAATCTGGCTTTTTTATGTTTCTTTAGGAGTAATGGCTTCCTTCTTGCTGAGTAGCCTTTCAGCCCATGTCGGTGCAGGACTCGTTTTACTGTGGATAATGACACTTTCTTACCAGCTTCAGCCATCATCTTCACAAGGTCTTTAGCTTTTGTTCTGGGGTTGATTTGCACATGTCGGACCAAAACACGTTCATCTCTGGGACACAGAGTCCGTCTCCTTCCTGAGCGGTGTGATGGCTGGACATTCCCATGTTTATACTTTCGTATAATTGTTTGCACAGATGAACGTGGCACCTTCAAGCATCTGGAAATTGCACCCAAGGATGAACCAGACTTGTGGAGCTCCACGATTCTCTCCCTGATTTCTTGTCTGATTTCTTTTGACTTTCCCATGATTTCAAACAAGGAAGCAGAGTGTTTGAGGTGTGGCCTTAAAATACATCCCCAGGTGTGCCTTCAATTAACTCACATGTTGTCAGTTAACCTATCAGGAGCTTCAAAAGCCATGACATCATCATCTGGGCTTGCCCACGTTGTTTAAAGACATAGTACTTTTGGTGGATGTAAACTTTTGACCTCAAAGAAAGTAATATAAAATTCTCTAAAATATTCTCTTTCTCATTATTGTGACATTTAGCAAAAGTTAAATAATTTTGGTAATCCTAACGGACCTGAAACAGGAGAGGTTTAGTCTGATTTAACTTCAGACAGTGAGAAAAAAAGTGTTATGTGTCTTTTTGCACAGTGTATGTAAACTTCTGGTTTCAACTGTATTAATAAGTGACTAGAACAGTTGATCCAGTGCATCCTGCTGCGTCCCCGTTGGTTTGTGAACGTTATGAATCCTCCAGTTCAGATTCTGTCTGTCACCATCTTGATAGTTCGGAGCTGTTTGGAGCAGGAAGTGACCATATTTGGATGAGCTGGGGGAGGAGCCAGTAGTTTTATATCCAGTCTGTAGTTTTATATCCAGTCTGTAGTTTAATATGCAGTCTGTAGTTTTATATCCAGTCTGTAGTTTTATATCCAGTCTGTATCCAGTCTGTAGTTTTATAACCAGTCTGTAGTTTTATGTCCAGTCTGTATCCAGTCTGTCGTTTTATATCCAGTCTGTAGTTTTATATCTAGTCTGTAGTTTTATATCCAGTCTGTGGTTTTATAGCCAGTCTGTAGTTTTATATCCAGTCTGTGGTTTTATAGCCAGTCTGTGGTTTTATAGCCAGTCTGTGGTTTTATATCCAGTCTGTAGTTTTACATCCAGTCTGTGGTTTTATCTCCAGTTTGTGGTTTTATAGCCAGTCTGTGGTTTTATGTCCAGTCTGTATCCAGTCTGTCGTTTTATATCCAGTCTGTCGTTTTATATCCAGTCTGTAGTTTTATATCCAGTCTGTAGTTTTATATCTAGTCTGTAGTTTTATAGCCAGTCTGTGGTTTTATAGCCAGTCTGTGGTTTTATATCCAGTCTGTGGTTTTATATCCAGTCTGTAGTTTTATATCTAGTCTGTAGTTTTATAGCCAGTCTGTGGTTTTATAGCCAGTCTGTGGTTTTATATCCAGTCTGTCGTTTTATATCCAGTCTGTAGTTTTATATCCAGTCTGTAGTTTTATATCTAGTCTGTAGTTTTATAGCCAGTCTGTGGTTTTATATCCAGTCTGTCGTTTTATATCCAGTCTGTAGTTTTATATCCAGTCTGTAGTTTTATATCTAGTCTGTAGTTTTATAGCCAGTCTGTGGTTTTATAGCCAGTCTGTGGTTTTATATCCAGTCTGTGGTTTTATATCCAGTCTGTAGTTTTATATCCAGTCTGTAGTTTTATATCTAGTCTGTAGTTTTATATCCAGTCTGTCGTTTTATATCCAGTCTGTAGTTTTATATCTAGTCTGTAGTTTTATATCTAGTCTGTAGTTTTATATCTAGTCTGTAGTTTTATATCCAGTCTGTCGTTTTATATCCAGTCTGTCGTTTTATATCCAGTCTGTAGTTTTATATCTAGTCTGTAGTTTTATATCTAGTCTGTAGTTTTATATCTAGTCTGTAGTTTTATATCCAGTCTGTAGTTGCTCTCTGCTGTCTCGCCGTGAGGGAATATCTGTATTTATGAGTGTGTTTCTTATCTCCTTCCGTCTCTTCCAGATCGGGACGGGCTTCAAGGATGAAGATCTGGAGCAGCATCACAAATTCTTAAAGGTAAAGTGGAGCTGCAGCTGTTCCTCCACCTTCAGATTAAAACCTGCTACAGCTGTTCCTCCACCTTCAGATTAAAACCTGCTACAGCTGTTCCTCCACCTTCAGATTAAAACCTGCTACAGCTGTTCCTCCACCTTCAGATTAAAACCTGCTACAGCTGTTCCTCCACCTTCAGATTAAAACCTGCTACAGCTGTTCCTCCACCTTCAGATTAAAACCTGCTACAGCTGTTCCTCCACCTTCAGATTAAAACCTGCTACAGCTGTTCCTCCACCTTCAGATTAAAACTTGCTGCAGCTTCTACTCCCTCCTTCCCTTCCTCCTTCCCTCCCTCCTCTTTCCCTCCCTCCCTCCCTCTCTCCCTTCTTCCATCCCTCCATCCCTCCACCGTACTCCCTCCGTACTCCCTCCCTCTTTACCCCCCTCCCTCCCTCCCTCTTTACCTCCCTCCCTCTCTCCTTCCCTCCCCCCTCCCTCCCTCCGCTGCAGCCGGACCGTGCTGCTCCCTAATGAAAGTGATGGATGGTGAATTGAGGCGAGCCGGCGGAGGCCGTGTTGTGCAGCAGCAGCTGATTAGCTGCGTTCAGCCTCCTCCGGGTGGCGCTCTAATGAAGGCGGCCTCCCTCCTCTGATGTTTATTCTCATACCTGGGAGGGAAGTGGAGCAGAGCACATCTCAGGTCAAACTATTACGCTTCTGTTTCTATCACTGATTTATTGGTTTTTAATAAAAGCAAACACCTGCTGGTGTTCAGACGTGAAGTGGACACCTGAACGCATCACCTGGAGGAGCTGTGAAGGACGTTTTCAGTGTTTCGAGTTTCTTCCTGTCAGATGTATTGATACAGAAACACGAGCTCACAGGAAGCTGCAGAAAATCTGGAAACACGAAGTGGAACGGAGAAACAAACGTCAGCGCTCGGTTTCATTGTAGGAGTGAAGGAGGACAGTCAGACTCAAACTGGAACACGTCTGCAGTGTTGAAGGTCAAAGTGTTTTTAATATCAGTGGAAATTTTAGCTTTCGTCCACCTTTATTTTAGAATAAGAGTCTGAGCCGGAGGAATCTTTAAAGGGACAGTACATACGATTTTTAGCTTCACATCATGCTAACCAGCCAGGCCGTCCTGTCTTGTAATACCACCGTGTACCACAGGGGGTGATAGTGAGTCACAGAAGAAGTCATGTATTCGACCTTCTTCTTCCGATGAATGAACAGTGAAAACGTTCAAGCATCGATCTTCAAGTCCTCCATCACTTCCTTCCTGTTCCTGATGCTCCGTTTAACCTCGCTGTGTTTCTACTCTTTATAAACTTTTCTCTATTTCCTGATAAATATTGATAATCAGTGATTATTGATCTGTTGGTCCTCCAGGAGCACATCCTGCCCAACCCCCGGCCCTACTACCGCGTGGACCAATCAGCCGAGCCCGACCTGTGGCTGGACGCCGTGCAGGTGTGGGAGGTGAAGTGCGCCGACCTGTCGCTGTCGCCCGTCTACAAGGCTGCGATGGGATTGGTCAGTTGAGTTATAACTCCTCCCTCTGTTCCTCTGATGAACTGTTAGTGACGCTGAGTTCAGTCAGACTGGATTTAATGGAACTTAAAGAAACGCAGATCGAACTGATTCTGGAAGAAAATAACAGTTAAAACATGAAGGAGAGGAGACATTTTGAGATGATGTGTGATGGTTTACCTGTCCACAGGTGGATCCAGAGTAGAGACATGTTGAGATGATGTGTGATGGTTTACCTGTCCACAGGTGGATCCAGAGTAGAGACATGTTGAGATGATGTGTGATGGTTTACCTGTCCACAGGTGGATCCAGAGTAGAGACACGTTGAGATGATGTGTGATGGTTTACCTGTCCACAGGTGGATCCAGAGTAGAGACACGTTGAGATGATGTGTGATGGTTTACCTGTCCACAGGTGGATCCAGAGTAGAGACATGTTGAGATGATGTGTGATGGTTTACCTGTCCACAGGTGGATCCAGTGAAGGGCATTTCTCTGAGGTTCCCGCGCTTCCTTCGGATCCGAGACGACAAGAATCCCGAGGACGCCACGACCGGAGCTCAGGTACGTCACATCGGCTCTGCGCTGGGAGGCGTTTCCATAGAAACGACCGGAGGAGGAGGAGCAGAGGGTCAGACAGGTCGGCCTCCTGCAGGATATTAACGATGTTACTTGAAGTGTCAC